>NW_004444169.1:703803-735445 GCF_000243295.1 Trichechus manatus latirostris | reverse complement strand
CCCCCCCCCTTTTTTTAACATACATGCCACATCTGCTAAGGTGGTCCAGCTAAATTTACTCTACAATACTAGTTCAGACCTTGACAGTAGAGATTGCCAGGGTAGAATGCAGTACACATGGTTACTTTAAAAATATGTTTACTATAGTGATAAAAAAAATACTCTCCCACCCCCTGTGATTTGGAGGGCAGGAGTCAGTGTGAATTCGTTCAAGAAAGCCTGGCAATAGAAAATAACAACAACCCCCTCAGTTTTTTCTTTCCACCTTCTGTTGGCACACAAAAGAGTTCAGGCTCTATTTCCTTAGTCTAACAGTTGATTTTTTTTGCTTTAAGGGGATACTGCATCTAACCTGGGGAGTGCTGTTGATGAGCTCATGAGACATCAGCCTACTCTCAAAACGGATGCAACAACTGCAATCATCAAGGTGGGTAGTGACAAGGCTGTGACCATGTGCACGAGAGAGCAGTGAAGGGTGAATTTTTAGAAAAAGGCTTGACCTACTGGAGGTCGCTTGGATTTTTGGACTATGCCTATAAGAGCATTGTGTCTGCTTCATTTTCTCCACATCCTTGGGTTGATCCTTTGCAAAAACAGTTTTTAGTGACTTTAATGCAAGTCTCAGAAAGAAATTTGTGTTCCTTTCAGTATTTAAACTTTTTCTGATTGAGAATTGTTTTCCCTGTAATAATAGTTCCTCTGTTTAATGTAAGTAAACATCTAAATATTGCTTTCTTATATATATTTACAAGTACCCAAGGCTTATCTTCTGTTTGTACAAGCATGTTACCTTTCTAATCTTTGTTTCTTGACCTTTTTTTTCACATTTACTAGCCCTGCCATTTGCCTTTTAAGATTGCTGAAACTAGTATATGAGTTCCTGGTACTTGGTGAATTAGGACATGTGTGTAACATATGTGTAAAGGGTTTTGGCAAATGCACAACATACAGAAAATGCTTAAAAATGTTAATCATCCCAGCATTCCTTGATTACTAATAAATAATCTTATTTCCTGTGACTTTCAGTTACTTGAAGAAATCTGTAATCTTGGAAGAGACCCTAAATACATCTGTCAGAAGCCATCAATCCAGAAGGCAGATGGCACTGCTACTGCTCCTCCTCCGAGGTCTAATCATGCTGCAGAAGAAGCTTCTAGTGAGGATGAGGAGGAAGAGGAAGTTCAGGCCATGCAGAGTTTTAATTCTACCCAGCAGAATGAAACTGAGCCTAATCAGCAGTAAGTGCAAGACAGGCTCTTTAGCCTTGTGATTTGGGGCATGTCACTTCCTCTCTAAATCTCAGTTTCACTTTTCATCTCTAAAAGTGAGGAAGTTGCGTAGATTATTTTAAGGTTCTTTCCAGCCCTGAGAGTCTAGTTTTTTTCTCTTTGACCCATATGTGTTATTTATGCTTTGGTACTTAATTGTATTGGTTGCTTTTTAGCAAGCTATCTTTTTTAAAAGCTGTTCATGAGTACAGCTGCTATGGAAAACAGTTTGACATTTCCTCAAAAAGTTAAACATAGAATTACCATATGACCCAGCAATTCCATTCCTAGATATATACCCAAAAGATGTGAAAGCAGGGACTCAAACAGATACTTGTACACCAATGTTTATTGCAGCATTATTCAGAATAGCCAAAAGTTGGAAACAACCCAGTTGTCTGTCAACAGATAAATGGATAAACCAAATGTGGTATATCCATACAATGGGATATTACTCAGCCATAAAGAGAAATGAAGTTCTCATACATGGTGTGACATGGGTGAACCTTGAAAACATTATGCCGAGTGAAATAAGTCAGACCCGAAAGGACAAATATTATATGATCCCACTTATATGAAATACATAGAATAGGTAAGGGCATAGATACAAAAGTTTATTAGTGGTTACCGGGGGCTTGGGGGAGGGCCAAGTAGGACGTTAACTGCTTAAGGGGTACTGAGTTTCTGTTTAGGCTGATGAAAAATATTTGGAAATGGATAGTGGTAATGGTTGTACAACTCAGTGAATGTAATTAATGTCACTGAAACTTGTCTCCTAAGAAGTCCTTAAGAGTTGCAGGGATTATTTGTTGGTGTTTTTGTTCATTTTATTACTGTTTGTTCCTGACCAATCCAAAGGCTTTGGAATGTACTATGTGGTTATAACCAGGCACCGTAGATCTAGTTTCTGTTTATTTGAGGTTTGTTCCACATAGGAATTGACCTTGAATGACAAGGTACAAGGGAGTGGGATGCTTAAACAAACACTAATGACTGATAGCAGAAAGTCCACCAGGCTCTTTGAGCTTATTAGTATAGTTCACATGAGGGGATGAAATGTAACTATGTAGCTGTAACTTTTAAGCACTTTCATGCTGGAAGAAATAGATGTGATCCCTCTGGACATATGTTCATTCATTTAATAAATTTTCTTCAGACATTCTTTTGGTGTGTAGATATGGAGTTCTGAGGAAGGCGTTGACATTTTAGGCCTGAATATGAGAGTGGGCTTGGGCTGTTCCTAAAGGGTGGCTTGGAACTTAGTTAAGAGAAGATTAAGGTGGATGTTCTCTTTTTCTGAAAGAGAACATTCTAGAAGATGGCAAGACTTCATTTACAAAGGAGTAGTGCTTCCCTTGCCATACGCTTGATTGTCAGTGACCTTGCTGGGATAGGGTTTCTTTTTCTGGCTAAAAACGGGAAGAATTCATTAAGCAAAGTTTGTTTGGGTTGGTTTTTTTTCTTTTTTTTTTTTTTTTCAGTCAAGCTGTGTATATCCATCAGCCTGTAACTTCTCTGCCTGACTTGTAATGTCCAAATTTTAAGCTGTCATAGTAAATTGACATTCTCCTAAGTTTCCTATATTTCTTCACCCTCTGTGCCTTTCTTGGGATATCATGTATCACTGTGTTCTATCCACAATGAACCCTCATCTCCTTCTGTCTACCAAAATCCCACTGTACCACCTTAAATGTCTCATTTTTTTTAAATTGTACTTTAGATGAAGGTTTATAGAACAGATAGTTTCTCATTAAACAGTACACATAGTGTTTTATGACAATGGTTAACAACCCCACAACATGTCAACACTGTCCCTGGACTGTTGTGCCCCACCATTCAGCCAAAGATTAGACAGCCCCATAAAACAAAACGAGACTAATGGGGCAAATGGGAAGTTGATCTTTTGTGTTCTTCCAACAGGTTTTGTTAAAATTATTCATATATTCTAATGGTTTCCTCACTAATCTATAAGCTCCTCAAGGACAAGGACAATTACTCATTCAACAGTGTATCCCTATCACTTTGTATCTATAAGTTAATCAGTCAGTAAATGTTTATTTATTTAAGGATTTAATGGAATGACTCGAGCACATTAGATTAAGACTCCCCTAAATATTAAATTGTATGCTGGGAGAGCTGGGCCTAATAAGAAATGAATGAGAATGAAGATAAAGTAGAAATCTAGACCCGTAACATTAATACTTTCTACCATAGTGTTAGTCAGATGTAGCTTGTAAGGTGCAAAGGACTCAGGGAGTTGCTGTCCCATGGTACCAGTGTTCTATATGCTCCATGACACGGATGTTGGTCACTGTCTCATTTGCTTCTGCAATTTGCAGAAGCCTAGATTGGGTAACTAAGCGGATTATTAATGCTGAAAGAAAAAGCAAGAAACTCTAAACTCAAGCTCCATTTTGAAAGCTGCAATTTATTACAAGGGAAGGTTCTTTTATCTCCTTATCTCAGGCAGTTGTTATGGTGGAAGTTGGCTATGTACTTTTTGCTAATATAGGGAAGAGGCTTAGAAAGATTCAGAACATGTGCCACCCCTCTCCCCAAAAGTCTTGTCTGCATCCCTCCCACCCAATCCAGAATTTAGTGGGAGTCCCAAACAGAAATTCCTGTCTTCCATCCCCTTATCTGCTTCTAATGGCTTACACACACACACACTCACACACACAAGTAAAATTTTTTTTATTACAGTATAGTTTACACATAGTAAACTGCACATATTTTAAGTTCTTTTCAACTACCCCACCCTACATTGAGGTAGCTACCAATCTTATTTCTATAATCGTAGAATTAATTTTGCCTATCTGAGAACATCACATACATGGCATCCTCATATAAATGGAATCTTACGTATGTAGCGTATTGTATCTGATGTATGTACTTTTTTGTATTTGGCATCTTTGTTCAACATGTTTTTCATCCATGTTGTTGCATTCATTTTCATTGCTGAGTAGTAGTCTCTTGTATGAATATCCTACAGTGTTTATCCATTCTCCTGTTGATGGCCATTTGGGTTGTTACCAGTTTTTCCCAGGCTAAGACAGTGTTCTTTTTCCTTATTTTTTTTCCAAAACCAGGAGTTATATTTGAAAATGATATTTGTACTTGTTCTTGAGATACATGGTTTTGTGCTGGAGATATGAAATAAGGAAATCTAGGCAGTACACTCTACTCCAAGTACATGGGGTACTATTGCGCGTTCAGAAATGTTTATCACAAAACTAAAAACCAAACCCGTTGCCATCAAGACGATTCTGACACATAGCCACCCTCTAGGACAGAATAGAGCTGCTCCATAGGGTTTCCAAGGCTGTAAATTTTAATGGAAGCAGATCTGCCACATCTTTTCTCATTTAGAGTGGCTGGTGAATTCAAACCGCTGACCTTTTAGTTAGCAGCCAAGCACTTAACCAGGTTTCCAGTTTATCACAAGTAATTCTAAATATTTTTGGCCTTTTTTATTCTGCTTTCTAAATTGTTTGATCCCAGAAAAACTGATACTGCTGGGAATGAATCTACTTGCTAGTAAGTAACTAAGATTTTTAGTTGGTGCACCATGAGTCATTTTTTGGTTGATTCCGTTTAGTTTGCCTTTCTAACTTGCCACCCGTCTGTCCTATTTTCCACTTGAAAGAAATGGGTTATATAAGTCCATGTGGTCTTTGGAACTTGAATAGCAACTGTCTGGGTTTAAAGGGCAGTGAGTGCAGAGAAGCAGTTGTTCCCTGAATTGTGGCCCACTGGCAGACTCCTTTGCCAGAGGCAGTTGTGTCTTCTCAAGAGCTGGACGAAAGGCCTGATTCTCCCTCTCCCTCCTTACATACACCCTTCCCTACCTGCCAAACCATGAGATCTGTTGTCCTATATGCTGTACTATGACACTCGATTAGAATCCTTCTTTATTCCTGATTACTTGCTCTAGCAACATAAATACATATATAAAATTGACCAGAGCCTTTGAGTTTGGGAATATATGTATGTTTTGAGGAAAGGTGTAAGACGCAGGAAGTTCTTAATTTGACAGTTATGGTAAATTATTTTAGTCATCATGAGAATGTAGTCTTTATTGCTTGAAAGATGCTCTGGGTCAGAGTTTCATATGAGGCTAGGATTAGAATGACTTTTCTTTCTAATAAAGTATTTTTTATTATGCTTTAAGTGAAAGTTTACAATTCAAGTCAGTTTCTCATGCAAAAATTTATACACACATTGCTATGTGACCCTATTGGTGTCCCCATACTGTGACAGCACACTCCTTTTTTTAATTGTACTTTTAAGTGAAAGTTTACAATTCAAGTTAGTCTCTCATGCAAAAATTTATACATACATTGCTGTGTGACCCTCATAGCTCTCCCTATACTGTGACAGCACACTCCTCCTTTCCAACCTGGATTTCCCATGTCCATTCAGCCACCTCCACACCCTCTTTGCCTTTTCATCTCATCTCCGTACGGGAGCTGCCCATTTAGTCTCATTTATCTACTTCAGCCAAGAAGCACCCTCTTCATGAGTATCATTTTATGTCCTGTAGTCCAGTCTGATCTTTGTCTGAAGAGTTGACCTCGGGAATGGTTTTATTTCTGGGTTGACAGACAGTCCAGGGGCCGTGCTCTCTGGGGTTCCTCCACTCTCAGACCATTGAGTCTGCTCTTTTTACTAGAATTTGAGTTCTGCACCCTACTTTTCTCCTGCTCCATCAGGGACTCTGTTGTGTTCCCTGTCAGGGCGGTCATTGGTGGTAGCCAGGAACCATCTAGTTCTTCTGGTCTCGGGCTGATGCAGTCTCTGGTTCATGTGGCCCTTTCTGTCTCTTGGGCTAATACATTCCTTGTGACTTTGGTGCTCCTCATTCTCCTTTACTCCAGGTGGTTGGGACCAAATAATGCATCTTAGATGGCTGCTTGCTAGCTTTTAAGACCCCAGACGCCGTTCCCCAAAGTAGGATGCAGAACATTTTCTTAATAAACTTTGTTATGCCAGTTGACCTAGATGTCCCCTGAAAGCATGGTCCCCAGACCTCCACCCCTGGTACTCTGTCCCTCAAAGTGTTTGGTTGTATTCAGGAAACTTGGTTTAGTCCAGTTGTGCTGACTTCCCTGTAGTGCGTGCCGTCCTTCCGTTCACCTAAGATAATTCTTGTCTTCTTTCTAGTTAGTGAATATCCCTCTCCTTCCCTCCCCACTCGCATAACCATCAAGGAATGTTTTCTTCTGTGTTTAATACTTTTCTTGAGTTCTTACAATAGTGGTCTTATATAATATTTGTCCTTTTGTGACTGACTAAATTCACTCAGCATAGTGCCTTCCAGATTCCTCCATGTTATGTTTCAGGGATTCATCGTTGTTCTTTACTGTTGCATAGTATTCCATTGTGTGAACATACCATAATTTGCTTATCCATTTGTGTGTTGATGGGCACCTAGGTCATTTCCATCTTTTTGCTACTGTGAACAGTGCTGCAATGAACATGGGTGATGGCTCTTATTTCCCTAGGATATATTCCAAGGACCGGGATTGCTGGATTGTATGGTACTTCTATTTCCCACACAATCGAATGCCTTTGCATAGTCAGTAAAACACAGGTAAGCATCTTTCTGGTGTTCTCTGCTTTCAGCCAGGATCTGTCTGACATCAGCAATGATATCCCTGGTTCCACGTCCTCTTCTGAATCCAGCCTAAATTTCTGGCAGTTCCCTGTCGACATACTGCTACAGCCGCTTTTCAGTGATCTTCAGCAAAATTTTACTTGCATATGATATTGTTCGATAATTGCCACATTCGGTTAGATCACCTTCTTGGGAGTAGGCATAAATATGGATCTCTTCCAGTTGGCTAGCCAGGTAGCTGTCTTCCAAATTTCTTGGCATAGACGAGTTAGCACTTCCAGCGCTGCATCTGTTCGTTGAAACATCTCAGTTGATACCCTGTCAATTCCTGGAGCCTTGTTTTTCGCCAAAGCCTTCATTGCAGCTTGGACTTCTTCCTTCATGCCATCGGTTCCTGGTCATATGCTACCTCCTGAAATGGTTGAACGTCGACCAGTTCTTTTTGGTATTCTTCCGTCTTCTTTAGATGCTTCCTGCATCGTTTAATATTTTCCCCATAGAATCCTTCAGTATTGCAACTTGAGGCTTGAATTTTTTCTTCAGTTCTTTCTGCTTGAGGAATGCCAAGTGTGTGCTTCCGTTTTGGTTTTCTATCTCCAGGTGTTTGCACATTTCATTATAACACTTGACTTTGTCTTCTCGAGCTGCCCTTTGAAATCTTCTGTTCAGTTCTTTTACTTCATCACTTCTTCCTTTTCCTTTAGCTACTCGACATTCAAGAGCAAGTTTCAGAGTCTCGTCTGACATCCATTTTGGTCTTTTCTTTCCTTCCTGTCTTTTTAATGACCTCTTGCTTTCTTCATGTATGATGTCCTTGATGTCATTCCACAACTCGGTTCTGGTCTTCAGTCATTAGTGTTCACCTCGTCAAATCTATTCTTGAGATGATCTCTAAGTTCACATGGGATATACTAAACTTTGTACTTTGGCTCTCGTGGACTTGCTCTAATTTTCTTCAGTTTCAACTTGAACTTGCATATGAGCAATTGATGGTCTGTTCCGCAGTCAGCCCCTGGCCTTGTTCTGACTGATGATATTGAGCTTTTCCATTGTTTCTTTCCACAGATGTAGTCAGTTTGATTCCTATGTATTCCATCTAGCAAGGTCCATGTGTATAGTCACTGTTTGTGGTGAAAAAAGGTATTTGCAATGAAGAAGTCATTGGTCTTGCAAAATTCTATCACGCGATCTCCGACACCCTTTCTATCACCAAGGCCATAATTTCCAACTATCGATCCTTCTTTGTTTCCAGCTTTCACATTCCAATCGCCAGTAATTATCAATGCATCCTGATTACATGTTCGATCAATTTCAGACTGAAGAAGTCGGTAAAAGTCTTCAGTTTCTTCGTTTTTCGCCTTAGTGGTTGGTGCATAAATTTGAATAATAGTCATGTTAACTAGTCTTCCTTGGAGGCATATGGATATTATCCTATCACTGACAGCGTTGTACTTCAGGATAGATCTTGAAATGTTCTTTTTGACGATGAATGCAACGCCATTCCTCTTCAACTTGTCATTCCCAGCATAGTAGACCCTATGGTTGTCCGATTCAAAATGGCCAGTACCGGTCCATTTCAGCTCACTAATGCCTAGGATATTGACGTTCATGCGTTACATTTAATTTTTCACGATTTCCAATTTTCCTAGATTCGTACTTCATACATTCCACGTTCTGATTATTAATGGATGTTTGCAGCTGTTTCTTCTCATTTTGAGTCGTGCCGCATCAACAAATGAAGGTCCCAAAAGCTTGAGACTGCATCCACATCTTTAAGGTCAACTCTACTTTGAGAAGGCAGCCCTTTCCCAGTTGTCTTTTGGGTGCCTTCCAACCTGGAGGGCTCATCTTCCAGCACTATATCAGATAGTGTTCTGCTGCTATTCATAAGATTGTCACTGGCTAATTCTTTTCAGAAGTAGACTGCCAGGTCCTTCTTCCTAGTCTGTCTTAGTCTGGCAGCTCAGTTGAAACCTGTCTGCCGTGGGTGACCCTGCTGGTATCTGAATATCAGTGACATAGCTTCCAGCATCATGGCAACATGCAAGCCCCCACAGTACTGATAGAGAAACTGATAGACACGTAGAGGATGAATGGCTTTTGGACATTGTCAGATTCCTTTTCTGCATCAATTGATAAGATCATGTGGTTCTTGTCTTTTGTTTTATTAATGTAATGGATTACATTGATTGTTTTTCTAGTGTTGAACCATCCCTGCATACCTGGTATAAATCCCCCTTGATCATGATGAATTATTTTCTTGATACATTGCTGAATTCTATTGGTTAGAATTTTGTTGAGGATTTTTGCGTCAAAGTTCATGAGGGATATTGGTCTGTAATTTTCTTTTATTGTGGTGTCTTTACCTGGTTTTGGTATCTGATTTATGCTGGCTTTATAGAATGAGTTTGGGAGTATTGTATCCCTTTGTATGCTCTGCAATACCTTTAGTAGTAGTGGTGTTAACTCTTCTCTGAAAGTTTGGTAGAATTCTCCAGTGAAACGATCCAGGCCAAGGATTTTTTTGTTGTTGTGATATTTTTAAATTACCTTTTCAGTCTCTTCTTTTGTTATAGGTTTATTTAGTTTTTCTGCCTCTGTTTGTGTTTGTTTAGGTAGGTAGTGAGTTTCTAGGAATTTGTCCATTTTCTCTATGTTTTCAATTTTGTTAGAGTACAGTTTTTCATAGTATTCTGTTATGATTGTTTTGATTTCATTTGGGTCTGTTGTGATACCACCCATCTCATTTCAGTTGTTTTTCTATTCTCTGTTTCACTTAATTCTGCTCTAATTCTTATTATTTTCTGTTTTCTGGTGCCCAAGTGCTTCTTTTGCTGCTCTCTTTCTACTTGTTCCAGTTGTAGGGTTAATGTTTGGATTTTGGCCCTTTCTTCTGTTTGGATGTGTCCGTTATATTGCTATAAATTGACTTCTAAGCACTGCTTTTGCTGTGTCCCAAAGGTTCTGGTAGGATGTGTTTTTGTTCTTGTATGATTCTATGAATTTCTTTATTCCATCCTTAATTTCTTCTATAACCCAGTAGTTCTTGAGCAAGGTGTTTTTCAGTTTCCATGTGTTTGATTTTTTTTTTCCTTTTTCTGTTACTGATTTCTACTTTTTTGGCTTTATGCACAGAAAGGATGCTTTGTAATATTTCAACGCTTTGGATTCTGTTAAGGCTTGCTTTATGGCCTAATACGTGGTCTATTCTGGAGAAGGTTCCATGTGCTTTGGAAAAGAACGTATACTTGGCTGCTGTTTGGTGGAGTGTTCAGTATGTGTCCATGAGATGAAGTTGGTTGTTTGTAGCATTTAGATAGTCCATGTCTTTATTGAGCTTCTTTCTGAATGTTCTGTTCTTCACTGAAAGTGGTGTGTTGAAGTCTCCTACTATTATTGTGGAGCTGTCTATCTCTCTTTTCAATGCTGTTAGAGTTTGTTTTATGTATTTTGGAGCCCTGTCGTTGGGTACATACATATTTATTATACTTACGTTCTCCTGGTATATTGACCCTTTAGTCATTATGTAGTTTCCTTCCTTATCCTTTGTGGTGGATTTTACTTTAAAGTCTATTTTGTTAGAGAGTAGTATTGCCACTACTGCTCTTTTTTGATTGTTGTTTGATATATTTATTCCATCCTTTGAGTTTTAGTTTGTGTCTTTAAGTCTACGATGTGCCTCCTGTAGGCAGCATATAGACGGATCGTGTTTTTTAATCCGTTCTGCCACTCTCTGTCTCTTTATTGGTGCATTTAGTCCATTTATAGTCAGCGTGATTATTGATAGGTATGAGTTTAGTGCTGTCATTTTGAAGTCTTTGTGTGTTGTTGACAGTTTCTTTGTTCCAGTTAATTTTCTGTGCTGAGTCATTTTTCTTTATGTATTTCTTTTGATCCTTTTCATTGTTGTTGATTTTGTATTTGCTGAATCTTTATCTTGTTTTTTATTTTGATGTGTAGGATTTTTAGTTTCCTTTGTGGTTACCTTAATATTTACCCCTATTTTGCTAACTTGAACCGTCTTTTATGTCTTTATATCGCCTAGGCTTCCTCTCCATATGAAAAATCTGTGTCTACGTTTCTTAATCCCTCTTTTGTGTTTTAATGTTGTCATCTTTTACATAGTGACATCTGTTTCCCTATTTTCAGTGTTTTAACCTTGATTTATGTTTGTGACTTCTCTATGTGCATTGATATCTAGTTGTTCTGTCCTGTGTTCTAATCTTAGGTTGTTATTGATTTTCTAACCAGAAGACTCCCTTTAGTATTTCTTGTAATTTTGGTTTGGTTTTTGGAAATTCCCTGAACTTCTGTTTATCTGGAAATGCCGTAAGTTCTCCATCATATTTGAGAGACAGTTTTTCTAGATATATATTTCTTGGCTGGCAATTTTTTTCCTTCAAGGTTTCATATATGTTGTCCCATTTCCTTCTTGCCTGCATGATTTCTGCTGAGTAGTCCAAGCTTAGTCTTACTGACTGTCCTTTGTAGATGCCTTTCGTTTATTTTTAGCCACTCTTAAAATTCTCTATCTTTGGTTTTGGCAAGTTTGATTATAATGTGTCTTCGTGACTTTCTTTTGGGATCTACCTTATATGGGGTTCGATGAGCATCTTGGACAGATATCTTCTCATCTTTCACAATATCACGGAAGTTTTCTGCCAGCAAATCTCTCTATTTTCTGTTATCCCCTGTTCTGGTACTCCAGTCACTTGTAGGTTATTCCTCTTGATAGAATCCCATATAATTCTTAGGGTTTCTTCACTTTTTTAAATCCTTTTATCTGATTTTTCCTCTAATAAGTTAGTGTCAAGGGCTTTATTTTCAATCTCACTATCCTCAAATAAGTTAGTGTCAAGGGCTTTATTTTCAGTCTCACTAATTCTGACTTCCATTCCCTCAGTTCTGCTCCTATGACTTTCTGTTGAGTTGTCTAATTCTTTATTGTTAATCTTCTGGATTTCTGATTGCTATCTCTCTATGGATTCTTGCAGCCTTTTAAATTTTTCATTATGCTTTTCCCTAATCTTAAGTTCCTCTATTGCTAGGTCTGCATTTCATCTGATCTCCTTCCTGATCTCTTGAAGAGTTCTGTATATTAATCTTTTGTATTCTGCCCCCAGTAATTCCAAGAAATTCTCTTCATCCAGAAAATTCCTTGATTCTTTATTTTGGGCCTTGCTGAAGCCATCATGGTCTGCCTCTATGTGGTTTGATACTGACTGTTGTCTCTGAGCCATCAATAAGTTATTATGTTTATTTTATGTTTGCTTACTGTGTTCTAGCTTCTTGTTTTATTTCATTTTGATATGCCCAAGTAGGCTGCTCGTGTAAGCTAGTCCGATCACTGGTGCCCCTAAAGCTCCAATGTCCTGCCACCAGGTGGCCAGACCTGCCACTAAGTATGTGAGCCCAGGAGTCCACCCATTCCTCCTGTATGGATTCAGCTCAGGTGTCCAGGTAGTCCGCCACCAAGTGTGTGGTGTAGGCTCTCACCTACAGTCCTAGGCAGGCATGGGTGATTGGTGTAGGCACAGGCATCTGGCTGCAGCAGGATGTCACACAGTGAGCAAGGCAGGGGCCCAACGGCCACCTCCGAGTGTCCGGGAAGAAGTGTGTTCCTCTTCCCTAGGGTGCTTAGGTGGATTGGTTTTGCAGCTGGACTGTGAGCACCCAGTGCTTTTGGTTGTAAGGACTGGGGGGCACCACTTATTCTTGGGCCCCTGTCACAGGTGGCTAGTTTGCATGGGTGGAGCCACCAGTCCTCAGGCCCCTGATGTGGGTAGATGAAGACCCTGCTTAATAGGCAGAGCAGTGTCAAATATCAGGATCCTGCCACTTCACAGCCGAAGCAGTTGGAGTTAGACTTCAGGTATATACCCTGTTCTACTGTGGTAATGAGGGCCTATGCTGTTGAAATGGGCCCACACAAGTCTGTGCAGGGGGAAAGGCACTCAAAGTCCACGGACCCCTTATGCCTGTGCCTAGGCAAAGGAGCTGTGCCTACCCTGAGTTCCTGGTTTAGGGGAGCCAGCAGATTATTTTGTCCTCCAGGTTGTTAATTTGTTCCCTCTCCAAGGCCAGGAGAATGGCTCAGGGCACGTGACGTTTCCTACTTCCGGCCCAGGGGACTCGGCAGTTCCTGAAGCCGGTCCCAAACTCAGTGCAGAGCAGGGAGCGCAGAGGTAAATGGGAGAGAGGTTTTTCCCAAAGGGGGGTGTGTTTGATCCACGTGGTAGGCCAGACGCCAAGTACTTATCTTTTGGCAATCAAGGGCTGCTTCTCACTGGTTCTGGATGACTGAGTAGACTCTGCCACTTGCTCTCTCCCCGTGTGGAAAATTCCTCCCGAGCACCGCTGCTTGCCTGCCTCATGGTGTACCACGAGCTGATCCAGCTTGAAGGGCTCAGGCTCTTGCTGGCTCAGGTCTGGCTACTCCTTGCTGCTTCTGAGTTGTTTCTCCCTCCCCTGGCACTCAGTGCAATTCCTCAACTTCGCCTTTGATTTTCAGGGCTCCTAGATTGTCATTTATAATCGATTCACTTCTTTTTTGGGGTCTTTGTTGTAAGAGGGACCTCCAGAAGCATCTGACTGCTCCGCCGTCTTGGCCCTGCCTCCCCACACTCCTCCTTTCCACCCCAGATTTCCCGTGTCCATTCAACCAGCTCCTGACCCTCTCTGCCTTCTCATCTAACCTCCAGAAAAGAGCTGCCCATTTAGTCTCATATATCTACTTAAGCTAAGAAGCACGCTCCTCGTGAATATCACTTTATGTCCCATAGTCCAGTCTAATCGTTGTCTGAAGAGTTGGCCTTGGGAACGGTTTCAGCTCTGGGCCAGCAGAGATCCGGGGGCTATGTCTTCCGGTGTAGAATGACTTTTCTTGATACCAGTCAGTAGGAAGAGTTTTATTGGAGAGAACTGATCATTTTTAGTATTCCTATTATGACTTCTGAGCCTAGGAGCCAAAAGATGAGGGTAGGGAGAAAAAGTGGTTTACTGAACAAGTTCCCAGATTTGTATTAAGAACCTCTGTTGGTTTGCTTTCTCTCTTGTTTTCCTCCCTAACTTCCATCTACCAAATGAAGGAAGCATCTAGATCCCATTTCATGATATTACTTAGGCTCTTTGCCATCTTATTTGGCTTATGCAGATTAGCAGATAATCTCATTGCGGTGAAGCCACACTTGGGCTCCTTAGCTTTAGAGGTGATCTCTGGTTATTTCCAAGAAGGTTAAGCCAAACTGGTTTAATTGGTGTAAGTAGCAGGGCAATGAGGAGGAACTTTACAGTCAGAGAAAGGTTTCTGATCTTCCCATGGAATCAGTTCAGTCCTGGCTTATAGGTCCTCCCTTTGTAGAAAGTTCTTCTCCAAATTCTTCACTGAGCATCGTCACCCATCCTTCCCAAACCCTAGCTCTGGGTATTTTATTACTGAAGCAATTTAAAGAGCGTCTCCACTCTCTTTGCTCGTTCTACATTTTGCTGCTATATGTACTCATACCCTGCAAATGTTTATTCACATTTTGTCTTTCTCATAGATGATAAATATTACTAAATTCTTGCCTTCTCTTTCCATCTACTTCTCTTTCCTTTCCTCTCTGCACATCCCCTCCCTCCCCCCAATTTTTTTTCTTCCAGGGGCCTATGTCCAAAATGTTCCTTGTATAACTTTTGCCCCTTCCTGGAATTTATCCTTCGGGTGGATTGTGTTTTATTTGAATATACTTTGTGGTGTTTTTTTCCGTGTTTCTTTTTTGCAAAAGCCAAGGTGTAGCTGTTGGGTTAAAGGCTACATTTTCCTCAGTTACGGCATTATTGCAGCCTTCTCATCTGCAGTGCACCATAGCAGTATCTGAAAAAGCATAAGACCAGATCAGTTTTTAGATAGTTCAGGAACTTTCAGGCTATACAAGTACAGATTGTTAGGGAAGGAGGCTTTGGGTGTTGCCTTCAGGCTTTGACCAGAGGATAGATGGAAACCTAACTCTTCTGAATGGTTTGCCAATTTAAGCATGGATTTTTTGAACAAAATTAACAAATTCCATCTCCTGATTTCCATAATTTTAAACTTGATGCAAAAATATGGTAAGATGTTTTATGTTTGTATAGTTCCTTTCTTTAAGCAAATGTTTAGTGTTTTAATAGATAGTATTTGTTTTTAATATTTTAATACTGATGAATACGTCCAACAGTAGTTTGCCTAAGATAGGATAACTTGAGATAAATGTAAATGCTGAGTTAACTTAGAAAAAGACTTAGAATTCCATGCTGTGTCCCTTTGCTCATTTCTTTCTTTTGTACCAGTATTATGAATTTCTGTGTAACTCACTTTCTTCTCCCTTAACAGGGTTGTTGGTACAGAGGAACGTATTCCTATTCCCCTCATGGATTACATCCTTAACGTGGTAAGATTCATCCTAGGGCAAGCTGAGTAAAGGTTTGTGCTTTTCTGGAAAATGTATGGGGTTCCCAAAGAGAGACAGAGTACAGTGATTTCTGTTTATTTTTACTGGGACCCTTAAAGTACAGAGCAGAGGGGAAAGATATGCAAACCTGTTGTTTTTGTTCTATGTGACTGCTTTGCCAAAAATTAGCCATTATTCCCCTTTTTTGGATGTTCCCCAATTTTCTGTTCATTGTTCCCATTCATTGTTGGAATCCAAACGGAAGGAGAATGGGATTTATTATGCCATCCAGTATTAGCAGCAATTGTTTATGTTCTCTGAATGTGTCCGGCGTATATTTTTTTCATTAACTTATCTCTTTATTTTAAAAAATTAATGTGTCCTCTAACTTTCTGTGGTATCTCACAGGAAAAAGTGAAAAATTTGAATTTTCCCAGAATTGTTTACCTGTTAAAGAAAGTCCTTTTACTCAGCATTTGTTGTAACCTATTTACTGCTTCCAAGACTTCCAGAGATTTTTTTTTTCTTTTGGCCACATTTTACCTTCTTACCCTTACAAAATCCTTTGTTCAGTCTTAATTGCCCTTCCAGAGTTCAAAATTTCATTTGTATTATAAGCACATTTGGGGGAATACATCCATGATGTTTGCCTCTAGTAGAGGGAATATATTATGATGCAAGGAGCACTAGATTAAACAATTATGAGATTAGTCCTGATTCTGCCATGAATTCATATAGTGTGGCCCTTGGCAAGTCACTAACTCTGTTCCCTCAAATTATCTGACTTCAGATGTGGCTGAAAATATAGAATGGCAAGCAGTTGTGATTACTCTTTTTCCTGGATGTTTTAAAGTCCGTATCATACATCTATTCCTGTTTACCTGAGATTTTAGTCTTCTAGAAAATACCCCTATTCTCACTCTAAGTTCGCCTTTTAGTTCCAAGTGTCAGGCTTTTTTTTTTTTTTTTTTTTTTTTGTCTATTTTCATTACCTAGATGAAATTTGTGGAATCTATTTTGAGCAACAATACAACAGATGACCACTGCCAGGAATTTGTGAATCAGAAAGGACTCTTGCCTTTGGTTACCATTTTGGGTCTTCCCAATCTGCCCATTGACTTTCCCACATCTGCTGCCTGCCAGGCTGTTGCAGGTGTCTGCAAATCCATATTGGTAAGAAGCTTCTGGCCAAATATTTTCATTTCTTTTTAGAAATAAATTTTGCAATACTTCCATATATATGTTTTTATTGTGGTGTCCATTACTTTCAACTAAAAAATAATGAAATTTGTGTTATCAACAAGCGAATTCTGTGACTAATATATAGTGCGCCACGTTACTTCTCATTGAATTGTCAGAGTGTTCTTTTATTCCTGGGTTTGTACGTAGTTATAACATCATTTGAGTTTATTGAAGAGGAAAGTAGATCTCTAAGCAGGTTTTGCAACTGCCATCTGCTTTGTCATGGGTACTTTTTAACACATTCTGGTATGTTTAACCACATACATTTTTTTTCCTTTTCAAGCTTGAAAGTCATGTGTTTTAAGCATAGATAATTGACCTGTAGTTCACTGGTCAATCAAATCTTGCCCAAAATGAGGCTACTTTTATTGGCTGGGTTATGCAGTAATAAGTAATTTCTGCTGAAAATGAGAAATCCAGTTGGTTACAGACTTAGAAAGATGAATAATTGTGTCATATCTGCATTTAATGTTTTATTTTGCTTTACTCTTTATAATATTGGATTAAGTGTTACTTCTAAGAGAGAAAGGAAAAGGACTGATCCATCTTTATCCTACCTCTAAGATACGGTACAAGGATAGATAGATTTATTTAAAGCCATAGGAAGTGTACATATTTTCTCCTATCTTTGAACAGCAAGTGATAGTGTTTTACTCTCGGATTTTTCTCTAGACTTGAAAAGATATATATGTGCGTGTATGTTTGTATATAGCTAAGGTGACCTGGTGGTCCAGTGTTTAAGCACCCAGCTGATAACTGAAAGGTCAGCTGTTCGAACCTACCAGCCGTTCCACTGGAGAAAGATGTGGCAGTCTGCTTCCCTAAAGATTTACAGCCTTGGAAACCCTGTGGAGCAGTTCTACTCTGTCCTTTAGGGTCACTGTGAGTTGGAATCAACTTGATGGCAACAGGTTCGGTTTTGGTTGGTTTATGTATATGGCTAGATGATCCTTCAGTTGTCCGTGAAAAAGAAGGTGCTTAGCTGATTCCTGAACCCAGGATTATCTCTCTTGTTTTAGGAAACAGTATTGTAATAGTGATTCACTTCCATGCTTTGAAACCTTTCCTAAGATTGCTTCCTGTTGAGCGAAATTTGGAATTAATTAGTAACCAATTTCTCTTAGTAAGGTTCCAAAAGGAAAATATAAAAAGACCTTTTTTACATTGCCTACCTGCCCTCCTCTAAACCCAAATCAGTAATCTTCCAGCGTGGGCTCCTTGCTATAACAGTATTCAGTTTGGTCATCACAAGACTTTAAGTATAATTGACTCACCAAGTTTGAAAGCCTCTCATTTGAGAGAAGTAGTATGTTGCTCTAGAAAGGGGCTGTGAGTTATGTCATACCTGGGTTCGTATTTCGGCTCCACCATTTACCAGATGAGAGACCGTGACCAGGTTTGAAATTTGAAAGACTTGTCTCCCACTTCCATTGTGACCATTAAAGACATGATGTATATAAAGTTCATTATACAGTAATTCTTTAGTTATTCTTCTTCTTTCAGACACTATCACATGAACCCAAAGTCCTTCAGGAGGGTCTCCTTCAATTGGACTCCATCCTCTCCTCTTTGGAGCCCTTACACCGTCCAATTGAATCCCCTGGGGGTTCAGTATTGTTGAGAGAGCTGGCTTGTGCTGGCAATGTTGCAGATGCTACCCTCTCAGCTCAGGCCACACCCTTACTACATGCTCTCACTGCTGCCCACGCCTACATCATGATGTTTGTTCATACTTGCAGAGTCGGACAGGTAAGAATAATCTTAGGGTGAACATCTTGGTTTAAAGCCAGTGAAATACCTAGGGCATATACCTGGCATGTCTACCCTTTTGAGAATGATGTCTTAGGCTGGGTTCTCTGTAGAAGCAAAACCAGTGAAGCATGTATATATATGTGTGTGTATATATAGAGAGAGATTTATCTCAAGGAAATGGCTTATGCAGTTGTAGAGGCTGGCAAGTCCCAAGTCCATGGGTCAGACCCGAGGCTGGAGGCTTCTCCTGACTCACATAGCTGCAGAGGCTGACTAACCCAAGATTGGCTGGTCAGAGGGTAAGCTGCTTGCTGGCTCACGGGCTACAGAGGCTGAGGAATCCCAAGATCGGCAGGCATTATGGCAGGCAGCTGGCTCAAGTCCTAAGAACCGGAGGTTAGGTGATGACAAGCCGGATGCAGCATCCAGAGTGATTAAGCTTTGCCAGAACGTCCATATATATGTGTATATATATGTATTTATGTATATATGTATTGGATGCAGGCCACACCCCTGAGGAATCTCCTCTTATAACTGATTTGGCTGATCACATCAGATTACATCATAGAGGATGACTACATCGTTACATAACTGCCACATTACATCATTGAATAACTGCCAAACTACATCATTACATAACTGCTAAACCCTGAGAATCATGACCCAGCCAGGTTGACACACAACCTTAACCATCTCAGGTGACTTAGGTTTATGCTTCAAGATGCTATCTAGTTTCACTCCAGAGCTCTCATGTAGTTTTTTGTTTTTGTTTTTTTAATTACAAGTTTGGTGACATACATTATAATGTATTGTGTGAAATGGGCCTTCTTGAGAGTGAAAGAAGTCATTACTTAATTGATCTACAGCATGCATATAGGCCAACTAGGATGTATGGTCATCCTTTTTATCAGACAAACCTCAAATCTTCCTACACATGCATGTAGGCCTGATGATGGGATGGCGAGAAGGAAACATGACCACAGAACATTTGAGCCGAGAGTCATTAACATAGATTACTAAAAATGTTATGAGTATCAAATCCTATGCCTTCAGTCCATGATGTTTCTCCCTCGTGGTTCCAGAAAGAAGGCTTCTGTGAGTGTATATTTTCACAATTTTACCACCTTAATTTCTAAAGTCATCTGTTCTACAAATTAATAGCCCTGTCCTGTGCTATTAAGCAGAAGTGTATTCTCTGCCAACCTTTGAATCAAATCAGCATTCAAAATCACAGTTAAAAAAGCTGTTTAGAAAATAAACTACGTAACAAGGCTTAGGGGTTTGTATTTACAACTTACGTAAGTTCTTTTTATTAAATGAAGTAAAGTTATGCATTCAGTTTGACTAAAAATATTTATCAAACTAAAGAAGTTAGTGGGAAAAATAACCATCCCCCCCAAAAGGAAATAAGAAAGCAGTTAGTTAATGAATCTACAGAACTGTTTCTTTGATTTAGATAAACAGGGTTGCTTGTGATTCTTCTCTTTCACTTAAAAGCAATTGGAAATGAAATGGGATGTTTGAGACAAATTATAAAAATTGTAAGAGAATACCTTGTGGGACTATGAATTTAAATGTGGAAATTTTAATGATGTGCACACCTCTGTAAGAATAGTAATGAAGGAAAAATAGAATCCCTTATGCTTTTAAAACAGCTGAAAGTTGATTTTGAACATAATTGCTCACAGAACAGCCCAAAGGTGAACTTCTT
The DNA here is from genome assembly GCF_000243295.1 of Trichechus manatus latirostris. Taxonomy (NCBI): domain Eukaryota; kingdom Metazoa; phylum Chordata; class Mammalia; order Sirenia; family Trichechidae; genus Trichechus; species Trichechus manatus. Next base: position 715,447 of record NW_004444169.1, on the reverse strand, counting down.
TCCACTTTGGTTGCAGAGTGAAATTCGTTCTATCTCCGTAAACCAGTGGGGCTCTCAGCTGGGTCTGAGTGTTCTGAGCAAGTTGAGCCAGTTATATTGTTCCCTGGTGTGGGAAAGCACTGTTCTCCTCTCTCTTTGTACCCCAAACAGGTAAGGGAACGGTCATCTCCTTTTATTACCTCTATTATTCTTTGCGACTAAAAAACTGAGCTCAGTGAGCCTGGAGAATTGTTTTGGTCAAGGATAGGAGGGCATAGTAAAGAATTCAAAGCCTTCCTTGTCTTTCCCACTTACCACCCGTAGAGGCTTGCTTACAAATTGTAGCATCTTGTGCATCTTTGATCTGATAGCTCAGTTATGCTGTGTCAGTATGGTAGATGTTTAAAATTTGCTCCTATTGTTAGCCAGATAAAAGGAATTGAACTGGGAAAACCCTGTTGAGTGCTTCCTCAGATATTTGATCATTGCAGATGTTTTATTACATTCAGGTTAACTATTTTCTGCTAGAGAAGGGATGGTTTGGGCCAAGCAAATTAGAAACAATGCAAGTAAGAGGTAAGCTATCAGTATTGCTTTGTCCACTGTTTCTCTTGTTGCAGCCTTCCATCTGGGTGTGAATTTGGCCAGGCGGACATGCAGAAACTGGTTCCAAAGGATGAGAAGGCAGGTACGACCCAAGGAGGAAAAAGATCAGGTAACTCCCAAAAAACTAAAATCTTAATCATTAATTCTCTAATTTCTGTCCCTGTGCCTTTATAGCTCTATTTATTTTAAAATTGAAACTGTTTTCGGTTGTTTCTTTTGTAAAAGCATATATACGCATTGTTTTTCAGAAGCTTAATTTCATAGATTAAAAATGGTAAATAGTTGTTTTAACTGGCAAGTGGCTATGGAACACTTTAAAACTGCCCAGTCCAATATGGTAGCCACTAGCCACGCATGGTTATTGAGTACTTGTAATGTGGCTAGTATGACTGAAAAACTTGAGTTTTTAGTTTTAATTAGTTTCAGTCAATTATTGGAAAACTTTTGTGTTTGGAACAATATGGGTTTGTGAATTTATTTTTCAACTAAATTTTATGAAATATAAATACAGATAAAATATTTCAATAAAAATGTAATGTGTGAGTTAAGATGTACAAAATAGATGCCAGTTTTGAAGTTAGAATAAAAACAATGCAAAATCTCGATTTTTATATTGATGAAATGCTGAAATGACTAAAATTTGATTATATTGAATTAAACAAAATATATGTTTAAAAATAATTTTCCTTGTTTCTTTTTACTTTGTAGTGTGGCTACTAGAAAATTTAAAATTACATATGTGGCTCACATTATGTAGTGCTGCTTTAAAAAATTGATCTTACGTTAAATTACAATTAAACCTATTGCCATCTAGTTGATTCCAACTCATAGTCACCCTTATAGGACAGAGTGGAACTGCCCCATAGGGTTTCCATGGCTGTAAATCTTTAAGGAAGCAGACCTGCCACATCTTTCTGCCTTGGAGCGGCTGGTGGGTTCGAAGAGCTGACCTTTCCTTAAGCAGCTGAGTACTTAATCACTACATTACCAGGGCTCCTAAATCACAATGAAAGTTCCAAATTACAATAACCAGAAATTATACACAATTTCAGACCCTATTGCAATAAACCTAAAATTAATAAAAGCAATGTCTTTAGAAAGTGTTTTTTGTCTGTGTATCAGATTTGCTTGAAAATTGTATGCAGAGATTACTGAGGATAGATAAGCTGGAAAGGAATTGATAAAGATAAAGCAAACATAATTTATGAAACAACAAACAAGGAATTAGTGACTGCTGGTTATTATGAAGGAGGGGCTAGGATTAATAAAATACACACAAACCTCTGGCAAGACTAATTTTGGAGAAAATGTACCCATCAAACAAAATTTAAGAATTTCAGATTTAGTCAAAATATACCGAATTTAACTCAAGGAAAGAAATAATATACTAAGAACCAAGAATGAAATTAGATTTACCAAACTGCCTCTCCAACAGTCCAGATATATTTTTTACAGCAGTTTCTTTCACACATTTAAGGAAGATGACTCAGTGTAAAAGAGTAGTAGTAGCACCAGTGTCAGAACCTGTCTAACTTCAGGGGAGATACTGCAAATCAAGATCAGCAGCCCAAGTCTGATCCCTATGAGGTGGAGGTCAAATGTACCTCCACTCTCCAACCTTTTTACCAGTTCTGACACTAGCGGACCTCCCCATGGCATTCTCTACTTCTCTGCTGGGTTTGATAATCCTTTGCATGGTCACAAAGAACTCCCGAACTCTATTTACAGTTAAGTAGTTTATTAAGGAAGTAACAGGGTATAACTCAGCATCAGAATCAGGAAGCTTGTAGGCAGAGTCTGGAAGGCTCCCCTGAAGAGGAGAGCACATCCTTCCCTTCTTCAGTGCAGGACAGCTCTCTCAATTCCTCTTGGCCATGCAAGCAAGTAAGCCCTTCTCTCTACCATGCAGGCCTCCTTTCAGCCCCCTGGGGACAGGCTTTCTCTTGGCCCCTGAAGACAGGCCTCTGTGCCATTGACGTGCCTGCCATCAGCCTTCCTACTGCTAACTGACCCACACCTCATAACTAGCCAGTGTAGCAGTTTTGTTCAGCTCTCTTGACTGCATTCCTAGCAGCAGGTTTCAAGGTATGGCCCTCCCACCAGGGGTATGAACTGACCAATCCCCTCTTGATAGGCTACAGACACTTCATTTGCATAAGTATATTGACTAATCCCTGCAAGGTACATACAATAAACCAATGACAGGGCCAACTGCACCCCAGGGACAGACAAAAAGTATCAAACCACAAATTATTTACAGCTTATTCAGGTAGTGTCAATCAACCTGGATAAAAGTAACAAACCCTCTGGGGTAGAAAACTAGAGCAAAGGTAACTCCTCAGGGCTTAGGTGAAAAATCTCTGGCAAAAGGCCACATTAAGGAACTCACTTCACCACACTCAGAACTTGATTTGTTTTATAAAGTTTGCATAAAGCTGATTTTAAGATTTAAGAGCAGGCACCAACCCACTGCCATCAAGTCAGTTCCAACTCAGCAACCGTATAGGACAGAGTAGAACTGCCCCATAGGGTTTCCAAGGCTGTAAATCTTTACAGACGCAGATTGCCACATCTTTCTCCCCCAAGAGCAGCTCGCGAGTTCAAACCGCCGACCTTATGGTTAGAAGCTGAGCACCTTAACCACTGTGCCACCAGGGCTCCTTAGAGCAGGCACATACCCCCAAAAAAGACATGTCGCATTTGTATACAGAAATCTTAAATGATAGTAAACACAATTCTATGATGGCGAATTTCAGTTTGTAAAAGAGCTATAAAATTCCAGCAGAACATCTGCGTTGATAGCATCGGGGACACTGCATCTATTTGAATGGTACCCCCTGGGTTACATGGTGCCTATAACAGTCTTCCCATGTAGCCCTAGGTTAGGTCTTTTCATATGCTCTCATTTGAAGATATCAATCAGTATTAACTACAAGGAGAGGAGGATATCAGTATCGTTTGTTTTTGTTTTTTTCCCAGATTTAGAAAGTCATGGAAATATAAAGAGTAACAAACGCCATAGTTAGCTCTTTCTTGAGACTCTTCAGAACAAGGAACCAGGTAAGTGCTGGTTCTACATGGTCTTGTTGCTTCCTTCTTATATGTGCAGATGGGGAGCAAGACGGAACAACTGGAAGTATGGATGCTTCTACCCAGGGCTTATTGGAAGGCATTGGGTTAGATGGTGACACATTGGCTCCCATGGAGACAGATGAACCTACCACTTCAGACTCTAAAGGCAAATCTAAAATCACACCAGCCATGGCTGCCAGAATCAAGCAAATCAAGCCTTTGTTATCAGGTGAGTGGTTCTCTTCTTTGTACTTCATTCTCTGACTTTCAGAGCCTTAGCTAGTCCTCAAACCTAAATTGATTTGGTAAGACTATTGTTTCCTTTAAGGAAGGTTTAAACCTCTGTGACTCGTTTTCAGGTGTACTTTGTTGAGTGTCTACTATGTGATAGGCTCTGTACAAGCTTCTAAGGCTACAAAGATGAGAGAATGCCTTCCTGAAAGCCATATCTACTCTCCCTGTTTTTCATTCCACCCTTTCTACTCATTCTTTAACTACAATTGACTTCTCCTATCATTCCACTGAAATGTCTCACAAAGGTACCAAAGCCTCCTTATTAAGTCCATTGGATATTTTTCAGTCCCCTTCTTACTTGACTTGTCTACAGTATGATAGTTGATCCACCACTAGAAATACTCTTCCCTTGGCTTTTACAGTTTTAAGCTCTCCTGATTTTCCTGTTATCTGTCTGGCTGCTCTACCTTTGTCTCTTTTTCTTTTCTCTGTCCCCAGACGTAGCCTTTCTTGTCTCTGGATCATAATGAAATAATGTTTATGGAACTGTGGCAGCATTATTACTTGTCATTTTAAGAGTAATAAATATTCATTGTAGAAATATAAAAGTACAGAAAAATGTTTAAAGAAAAGCAGGGAGACACCCAAAATAATATATTTGGGCATATTTTTTTCCCTTTTTCTATGCATTTCCTTTACACATCTTTATAATTGTATTCTGCTTTTTTTGTTGTTGTTCAATGGTATACTGAAAAGCATCCTGCAGAGATAAAAATTTTAAATGCCCAAAATCTACTTAACACCTTAAGAAATCCACTTGTAAAGTTTTTTGTACTTTTCCTATCACTTTTTTTGGGGGGGAGGGACTGTATATGTAATATGATCAGACGATATTACAGTGTATATGTTGCTCTTTTTTAGGTTAAGTAATTAAACATTCTTACCATTTTAAAGTTCTCTATATGCATTTTAAGTGACTAATCCAATAGAAATCTCATTTAATTAACCAGTATATACCACCCTATTGCTTTCTATGAAGGTGCTTTCAGTTTATACCTCCTCTAACAATGTGAGTGCTTATCTTTCATATTTGTTATATGTTGAGTGCCAACACGCTTTTCTGTCTTCAAAATAGGCATTTGTTCCCGGTGGAACAGCTGTTATTTTTTTGCATTATCATATGTAGTAATAAATCCAAATGATTCCTAAGTGTTGTGTGGGAGGAAGTATTGTTGGTAACGTGTCTATTGTAATGAAACCATTTGAGAATACTGTATAGCCTTATTCTGACTTCTGGGTTCCAGCTTCTTCCAGATTAGGCCGAGCACTTGCTGAGCTGTTTGGGCTCCTTGTTAAACTTTGTGTGGGGTCTCCTGTCCGCCAGAGAAGGAGCCATCATGCTGCTAGCACCACAACAGCACCGACACCCGCTGCTCGATCAACAGCCTCAGCTCTCACTAAGCTCCTCACAAAAGGCTTATCTTGGCAGCCGCCACCATATACACCTACACCACGTTTCAGGTAAGGTTCTGCTGGAGATGCAGGGAAAGTTTCCATAAGAAGATCTGATCGGTTCCTTTTCTACCTAAATGGAGAGTAAGCCACTGAATCGGAGGATTTAGAGGTCCTTTGTTTACTTTTGATGTATACCCCAAATAAAGTTTAAAATACTTATTTTGGCTATACCTAGTCTAGAACATAGAGATTTTAAAAGCATTTGTAGTCAAACTGCATTTCAGTAACCTAGATGTAAGAGTAGATGGGAGGTATGACCTTTTTTGTCTTTACATGTATTTCCCATTGCTTCTGTGTCTGTTTCAGAGAAGGTTGCGTTTTTGCTTTTTCCTTCTTTCAGGCTGACATTCTTCATCTGTTCAGTTGGTTTCACATCCCCAATGCTGTTTGATGAGCGGAAGTATCCTTACCACCTCATGCTGCAAAAATTTCTCTGCTCTGGAGGCCACAATGCTCTTTTTGAGTAAGGATCCATTTGTTGGAGTTGGTCTTTTCTGTGTGTGCCTTAGCAGTCCATAATTTTACAAGTCATATATCCTTGAAACTAGCCATGTTTGTCTCCATCTTCCTTGGAGGGTGGGATTCAGCCTGTCCTAGAGGTGTTTGTAAGAGTCTCTGCTTTTCCTCATTTGACTTCTAGTCCCTCTAATAGACTTGTCTTTTTTCATTGTTTTTCTGAATATGATCATTTTTATGGTCAGAATCTCTTGGTCAGAAGATTTGAAGCTGAGTTTCACTGGTTTTTAAAAAAGGGGTGAGCTTTAAAAAGTAAAGCTAATACATTTTGGGAAGATTGGAAGTAGTAATTCTAAGATCAGGGACATCCTCCCCATCTGAAATACTAATATTCTCTCTCCATACCTTCTCATTCAATTTAGAACTTTCAATTGGGCCCTGTCCATGGGAGGCAAAGTTCCTGTTTCTGAGGGATTGGAACATTCAGACTTACCTGATGGCACAGGAGAATTCTTAGATGCCTGGCTTATGTTAGTGGAGAAGATGGTGAATCCTACCACAGTGCTTGAATCTCCACATTCACTGCCTGCCAAATTACCTGGAGGTGTTCAGAACTTCCCACAATTCAGTGCCCTCCGCTTCCTTGTGGTGACTCAGAAAGTAAGCATTCAACATTCTAGAACCAAGAGGTATTTCTCATGCTGTCTAGGTATTCCCCACTCTGTTTTTTCCTACTTAATGAGATAACTTGATTGATGAAGAGCCTTGAGATACTACTCCCAGATAGGGCTGCCTTACAGAAAGGGATAGAAGCCATTTGAGAATTTTCCATGGTGGAAACATTTGAACTGTAGGCTTCAGATTGGTACTTCAAAGTTGAGTTAAATGTCCTTTCTCTGTGATTCCTTAGAACCCCCTCAGTGCTGACCTAGGGTATGGGGGTTTTGTTGTTTTTGTTGTCACTAATTGTGAAAGGACTGTCCATAGGTCTTTGACTTATTCCTCCTGGGACTTTGCATTGGGGCAAAATGATCTTCACACAGCTTTTCAAATAACTTACAGGCAGCCTTTACTTGCATCAAGAACCTGTGGAACCGGAAACCCCTAAAGGTGTACGGCGGGCGAATGGCTGAATCCATGCTGGCCATCTTGTGCCACATCCTCCGAGGCGAACCTGTGATTCGAGAGAGACTGAGCAAAGAGAAGGAGGGGTCTCGAGGAGAAGAGGATGCAGGGCAAGAAGAAGGTGGCTCCCGTCGGGAACCTCAAGTCAACCAGCAACAACTGCAACAGGTATGGTGTTGGCCTCACACTGAAGGGCCGAGACTGCACCTAATGGAATGTCATGCTTGTGAGTTTTCCAAATTCACACACTACTAAGTGCCTGGCCCACCAATCTGTAGACTGTTGACCAGGACATATGTTTAAATTTACTTCTTCTCAATATTTTTTTCTTAGAGGAAAGCTGGAGTGTAGTCCCAGTGCTCTGCACAGGTAAAAGATTTGTGTTCTCCCAAGCATGTTGTTTAGTATTTTGCAGTATTCTCAGAAGGCTGCTACTGTCATGTTCCTTAGAAACAAACTGTCCTCTGCTACTTTTTGGTTAAGCTGTAGAGGGAAGGGATATTCTGACCCCAATTTATTCTTCAACAAGAGCCTTCTGAAAGCTTAGTCACCTACAGAATTTTTGTTTCATTTTCAAGTAAATACATAAACCACATTCTGAAAATTGGAGTCTAGAAGGGTATGGGAGGACTTATGATCCTGCTACGTCAATCTCAGAGCATTTTAGCATTTTCCTCCTGGGATTTGTGTATACGTATGTTTGTTCTCTTTATATTTAGAATCCTTTTCAGCTCTGTTTTCTTATATGTGTACGCCACATTTATAGGTACTTTCCGTATAAGATTTGGTGTTTTGTAATTTTTATTTTTAAATTAATAAAATGCTCACTGTAGGAAATTTGGAAAACGTAGCAAAATATAAAAAGGGGGCATTCGTGTCACCACATAAGATATCTCCTCTTAAATTACTTAGTTCTGTGCTTAATTTTTACATAGTTATCATCATACAGTTTGTAGAATTGTGTACTGCTGTCATTAACAAAATGTTTTTTATGACTACCTGTTATTTTTTATTGCTGGATGTTTCATCTCCTTGTTTGATGTTATAAAGCTGTGGTGTATAGTTTCCTTATGTATAACTCAGATTATTTCTTAGTGGTAGGGTCCTGGTCAGTTTTTTTAGGCTCTTGTCTGTTGCCAGTTTGTTTTCCAGATAAGTGTGGCCAGCTTATACTTCTCTGTATAAATCTCAGTCTTTTGATTACAGTAAGCTTGTTAATTATAGTAACCATCTATCCCATTTTTTTTTTTTGGAGAATAGAATTTGGAATCACCTTGGCTCCTTGCCCCAGTGGGTAGCTCTAACATTTGAATGCTATGGAAGCACCCAACAAAAAGGATCATTTTTTATCTATTCGTGTTATATAACTGACTTAATTTATAAACATTCTCAGATCATATGAAATTAGAAAAACTTGAGTTTCCATCTTGAAAATGTTCTTTTCTTTATTCAGTGCATTTAGATTTCTCTATTTTGGTTGTGAGAGCCTCCATTCTTTTTTGCAGCTCATGGACATGGGCTTCACCAGGGAACATGCCATGGAAGCCCTGTTGAACACCAGCACCATGGAGCAGGCCACAGAGTACCTTCTAACCCACCCTCCTCCAATCATGGGAGGAGTTGTTAGGGTAAGTTGGCTCAGGGCAGGAGCTCCAGTTTTCCAGGGCATTGGTTTGGCTACTGATAAGCATTTTTCCCCCCCTTATTGTTCTATCACTTCCCTTCTATAAACTGTTACTCATTTCTTGACTTCTCCATGCCAATATGTAATGAGCAAAAGCTTTCTATCCCCTAACCAAATTACTGGGCTTTGTTTGCAGAACTCTTAAATTATCCACCTCACTGTTGGAAGGCAATAAAACAGGCATTCTTTTCTGAGTAGCAGCTCACTGCTTAGTCAAAATAGGTGGTCACATTGAAGCCCCCTTCCTGTACATCATAATTTTTGTTTTTATTTTCCCCCTTTGTTCTTGTAGTATTCAAGTAAACCTAGTTGAGTGTGCCTTTTAGAGAGCAGCATTCGGAACCCCTTCCTTTCTTCTCTGTTTCCTCGTGAGTTGGGGTGGCCTCATTGGGTTTCTTTGATTTGGTGGGTGTAGTTGCTGGATTTTCTGTTGTTGCTCTGTAGGATCTAAGCATGTCTGAAGAGGACCAGATGATGAGAGCAATTGCCATGTCTCTGGGACAGGATATCCCAATGGATCAAAGGGCAGAATCACCTGAGGTAACTAGAAAACAGGGCATCCAAAAGGACTTGGCACATTAATCTTAGTATTTAATTAGTATTTCTGTGAACATTCTGCTTCTACTGCAAAGTAATTGATGCAATTAAAGCCTAGAAAAAGACAGGGGAGTATGCATTCATCCCAACCTCACATCATTGAGTTACCTTGTATTGACCTGAAACTTTAGGTGAGGCAAATGAAACATTAATCTTTATTGACAAATAAGAGAGTCAGTATATATACGGTACTGCCCATTAGGCCAAACTTGGCTATCTGTTCCTAAGTAACAATTACTCCGATTTACTACACTGGCAGAGAATACAGGAAAATGTCCCAGAAATGATTACGTTGGAGGTTGTGTCGGCTGCTGCAAATAAAATGGTAGTTCTGTGGAGTATTGGAAGGATCCTTCATTCTCCTTTCCCTGTCTTGCCTTAACTTGTGTGGCTGCCCTCATACTTGTTGTCACACCCTGATGACAGTATCAACTGCTTGAGGAGAAGGTGGAGGATATTCATATGGTGGGGCAAATACATTCTTAATGGTCTCCCTCGTCTTTCCTCCCTCACCTTTCCCATATGCTATCACTCTTCTTTCCCTGTCTCCAGGAAATTGCTTGCCGAAAGGAGGAGGAGGAACGGAAAGCTCGTGAAAAGCAGGAAGAGGAAGAGGCTAAATGTCTGGAGAAGTTCCAGGATGCTGACCCATTGGAGCAAGATGAGCTCCATACTTTCACAGATACCATGTTGCCAGGCTGCTTCCACCTTCTTGATGAACTGCCGGACACAGTATACCGTGTATGTGATCTAATCATGACGGCAATCAAGCGCAATGGAGCTGACTATCGTGACATGATTCTGAAGCAAGTGGTCAATCAAGTAAGCTCTTCAGGGACCCGAAGAGAGGAGCATGTGAAGTGCTTTTCCTATCATCTGTCAAACCTGGTTTCTGAAAAATCAGTATTTTTGCATTTTAGCCCATATGGGAGTATTCTCTTTGAATTCTTTAAATCTGGTAATCTAGTTCTTGTTTAAATCTTTCCTGCAACAGTGAATTTAACTACTTCACACACAAAAAAAAGAAGTCTTTAACAACAAAAAAACCCAAACCTGTTGCTATCAAGTCAATTCCGACTCATAGCGATCCTATAGGACAGAGTAGAACTGCCCCGTAGGGATTCCAAGGCTGTAAATCTTTGTAGAAGCAGACTGCCACATCTTTCTCCCACAGAGCAGCTGGTGAGTTCGAACCACCGAACTTTCAGTTAGCACTTAACCACTCCACCACCAGGGCAAAAAAAAAAAAAATCTATTAGGAACGGGGGAAAAAAAGCTCTCTTTTTTTTTAGGTATCTCTTCTTAGATTCATCAAAAATGTCCAAAATGTGCTTTGCTCTTGAGCCAAGTAAAGTCCTCTGAATTATCAGTAAATAAATGTTTTTGTCTCTCTTCTATGTAACAAACATTTTTAACAAGTGAGTCCCCATCCCAAGAAGTAGTGGTGACCAGGTGTTTCTCTTTTTTTAAGACACTATGTTCCTCATTATAAAACTGGTATATATGCTTATTGTAGAAGTAGAATAAGAAATTAATTGCCCCAAATCCCCATACCCAGAGATAAACAGTTAACATATTTATTACATTTCTTTTTAGACCTGTTTATGTATTATCAGTGAATGCATTAGGGGTAGTTGGAGTTATTGAAAAGGTTGAGATGTTTTTGACAAACCTCATCTCGCTGTACCTGATTTGACCACTTTTCTGTTTTTCTAGGTGTGGGAAGCTGCTGATGTATTGATCAAAGCTGCTCTTCCCCTGACAACAAGTGACACAAAAACTGTGTCAGAGTGGATCAGTCAGATGGCCACCCTGCCCCAGGCCTCTAATTTGGCTACTAGAATCTTGCTTTTAACACTGCTTTTTGAGGTAAGATTTAGAACCTGATAAATGATATCTTTTGGCCCCTCTCATTCACTGAAGAATTATCTAATACCTACCATATGAGTCGATGAAGAAGATAACAGAAATGTAAGGCATGTTCCTTGCATTTCATGAGCTCAGAAGTTTTTGATAGGCTAATACATGCACATGCATGATTAAGTAGAAAATATAGCATTCTGTGCTACATGAATGATATAAGCAATTTTATATGAGTTCAAGAAAAGCTTATTTTAGCTCAGTGGTCAAGTTATCTCCAAGGTTCACCATTCAGCCTGGGAGTGGACAGCCCCGTAAAACCAAATGGAACTAATGAGGTACAGTAGTCCAGTGACAAGGGCCAGAAGGCAGAAGGGGATAAGGAAGCTGATGATAGAGAACCCAAGGTTGAGTAAGGATAGTGTTGATGTGTTGTGAGATTGTTAACCATTGTCATAGGGCAACATTTGTAGTAACTGTTAAATGAGAAACTATTTTGTTCTGTAAGCCTTCATC
>NW_004444169.1:669765-703703 GCF_000243295.1 Trichechus manatus latirostris | reverse complement strand
CAGTGACCAGGGCCAGAAGGCAGAAGGGGACAAGAAAGCTGGTGATAGGGAACCCAAGGTTGAGTAAGGATATTGTTGATGTGTTGTGACATTGTTAACCATTGTTATAGGGCAACATTTGTAGTAACTGTTAAATGAGAAACTATTTTGTTCTGTAAGCCTTCATCTTAAGTGAGAATAACAGCACAATTGGAAGAGCGTAGTTGATGTCACTGAACTGTGCATGTAGAAATTTTTGAAATGGTGTATCCTTGGCTATGTGTATTTTCACCAAAAAAGTTTGAGAAGTTAGAGGGTTGAGATATTGTAGGGTTGTTAACCAATGTCATAAAACAACATGTGTACTACTGTTTCATGAGAAACTATTTGTTCTGTAAGCCTTCACCTGAAGTACAATTTAAAAAAAAAAGAGATAAGAAAAAAAAAGCTTAAGGGTCACTTCTGAATAGTGAGAGAAGGGCATCTTCTCAAAGTAGTAATTAATTGATGGAGTCTTAAAGGCTTGAGGGAGTGGTAGTTAAAAAGAAGAGTGTTTTAGATGACTGTCATAGTTTGATCATGGAATATTTTTGGCCTCTCTAGGGTAACCCAAGAGCATCACAGATAGCAGCTAATGCCAGGAATACAGTACTGAGTAATTCGCAGCCAAATAAAACCCAAAAACCAAACCCGTTGCCGTCAGGTTGATTCCGACTCATAGTGTCCCTATAGGACAGAGTAGAACTCTCCTATAGGGTTTCCAGGGAGTGGCCAGTGGATTCGACCTGCTGACCTTTTGATTAGCAACCAAGCTCTTATTATCCACTGTGCCACCACAGCTCCAGCAGCCAACTAGTAGGGTCAAAAAAAAAAAACCCACTGCCATTGAGTCGATTCCAACTCATAGCGACCAGAGAGTGATTTGCACCTGACATAGAGCTACATCTCACTTTTTCTAACCAACGTAGAGATGCGAAGGCAATTGATCTTGAACAAGTGACCCTTCCTTTGTAGCTCATCATGTTTAACAGAAAAATCTGAACTTAATGGAGTAAAAACCCTTTTCAGTAACTCGAGATAAGTCCAATATATGTGTCAAACTGTGTGCTTACAGTCTTGAGACTTTTATGATAGAAGTGACAATTATTATCATAGCACCCTGTAAATAGACACATGGGAAAGGTATCAAAGTACTGAATGCTGGGAGTCGCCAGTAGCATTATACTATAAGGAGAAAATCACTAAGTAAGACTTCATCAAAATTAAAAACCTTTGTGCATCAGATGACATAATCTAGAGGGTGAAAAGACAACCTACAAAATGGGAAGAAAATATTTGCAAATCATATATCTTATACGGGTTTAATATCCAGAATATATGAAGAGCTCCTATAACTCAACAGAAAGACAGCTCAGTTTAAAAATGGGCAAAGGACTTGAGTAGGTATTTTTCCAAAGAAGGTATACAAATGGCCAATAAGCAAATGAAATGATGCTCAACATCAGTAATCATTAAAGAAATGCAAATCAAAACCACAATAAGATACCACTTCACACCCACTGGGGTGGTGTTTTTTATCAGTAAATAGCAAGTGTTGGGAAGGATGTGGAGAAATTGGAACTCTGGTACTTAACTGGTGGGGATGTAAAATAGTGTAGAAGTGAAATAAGCTAGACACAAAAAAAGGACAAATACTGTATGATTGCACTTACATGAATATCTAGAATAGGCGAATGCATGGAAACAGAAAGTAGAGGTTACCAGAGGCTGGAGGGAGTGGGAAGTTATTCCTTAATGGGTACAGAGTTTCTCTTTGGGGTGATGAAAGGGTTTTTGGAAATAGATAGTGGTGGTGGTTGCACAACATTGTGAACCTAATTAATGCCACTGACTTGTACATTAAAAATGATTAAAATGGCAAGTTTTATGTTACATATATTTTACCACATTGAAGAAAGAGAAAATAATTGTAAACAACTGTCTTATGTCTTCTAGTCCTTCAGTATGCATTTAGACATTTGGCATCAGACTGTGTAGAAAGTTTTATGTTCTTTATTCTCAGTATTACATTTTGAATATTTTCCCATGTCATGTATACATTATTCTACCTTTTTAGTGTCCTAATTTATTTAAATAATTGCATATTGTTGGACACTTTAATTATTTTCAATCATTTCCACTTTTGTGTAGCCCCAGTAAGGAGAACCATTAACTGTTGGTTGTATTTAATTGTTATTACTGTATCAGGGAGGAAGCATCCTTTCCATCTTCTTTGAGGGAGTTTTTAATGTTGTCTGTAAATCAAAAGCTTTTACAACTTCAACATAGTTAAGACTGTACAGTCTAGATGACAATCCCCAAAGATAGTAATAACCGTTCCCGTATTAAACGTGTACTAATGTGGCCAGGCACTGTGTTGAGCACACTGTGTGTACGGGTGCGTGTGCGTGTGTGTGTGTCCTCATTTAATCGTTGCAATTACCCTAGATATTGAAAATATTATTCCCTTTGACCCATAAAGAAATAAAGGTCTAGAGAAGTTTAAGTAACTCATTTCAGATTACACAGTTGGTAAGTGGTGGAGGTGGAATTTGAATTCATCTAATCCTGTTGGTCTTCATCCTTGTGTTTTCCTATACATTGTATTTTCCTGTTTCCTTCATACTTGAGTAGAAGTTGGTATTTATTTTATTTATTTTTTCCCCATTTGATTTATTAATCAGGAGTTGAAGCTACCTTGTGCTTGGGTTGTTGAATCTAGTGGCATCCTTAATGTCCTAATCAAACTCTTGGAAGTGGTTCAGCCCTGCCTACAGGCCGCCAAGGAGCAAAAGGAGGTCCAGACCCCAAAGTGAGTGACCTGTATCTATCCTGGTTTCACTTCTGTTCTCTGGGACTTGGGCAGCTAGAGCTTAGGGCCTGAATCGGGCACTCTTCTGAGGCATGTATAGGGCAAATCTCAGGTACTCTTGAGGTTTGAAGACTGTAAAGTACCTGATGAAACCAAGATACACTTTTTCAATTTGTGCAGTTCCCTAGCTTGCCCAGAACAAATCTTTTCTCCTTTTTAGGTGGATCACCCCAGTGTTGCTCCTGATTGATTTCTATGAAAAGACAGCCATCTCCTCAAAAAGGAGAGCCCAAATGACTAAGGTAAGTAATACATGGTATAAGGTTGGCAGAAGTGCTTAGCTTCTAGAGGCAAGGATAGACCAGAAGAGGATATAGGAGAGTAGTGAAGAACGAAAGGCCTGTAACCAAGGTTTAAGTCTTTTGAAGGATCTTGATGGCTAAGTTTCTCTTCTGAATGGGAAATTTGAATTTTTTTACAGAACTGCTTGTTGAAGGGCCCAAGAACTTACCCTGGAAGTTAAATGTTAAAGGGGTGTGCTTTCTCCAGAGGAGGAATGACTCTTCCTTATATGAAGGTGGTTATATGCCACATTACCTCAGTACCTTCTTAGAAACAGAATTTTTGTTCCAGTACATCTAAGATGAATGTTTCCCTTTGGGGGAAAACACTTGGAAACAGGGAAGGATGGCAGGATAAGGAAATTCTTTGGATGAGGACAAGATTTTTTACCTAGGGAGAGGCTAAGAAATGCGAAGGTTACATGTGCATGAAAACTTCTCAGTTCTCAAAATCTATGAAATGGCCAGTATAATTCTTTTTCTGGGGTTAACCTCAGCTATGAACACTTGATAAGGCTACTGTTTCTTCTAAGAGCTAGCCTCGTAGGAAATGCAAAGTAATTTTGTGCTCTTTTTATTTAGTACCTACAGTCCAACAGCAACAACTGGCGCTGGTTTGATGACCGCTCTGGACGTTGGTGTAGTTACAGTGCAAGCAACAACAGCACTATTGATTCTGCCTGGAAATCTGGAGAGACAAGTGTACGATTCACTGCAGGCCGGAGAAGATATACTGTCCAGTTCACAACAATGGTGCAGGTACATGCTAACCCACTTTAAGAGGGGAAGATGATTTTAGGTGTTTGGTTAGGAAATGTTTCCTCACTTAGTAGTGGCTAGGAATGGTATCTATGCTATTGAAAAGTTTACATTTCATTGTAGAGTTTTGTGTATGCCACTTTCCTTCTGTGGGCCTTTAAGTTTTCTCTCTGTAAATGATCAGGATGGGGTGAATTGCCAGGTTTCCTTCCTGTTGCAACATTTTGCCTGGGAGGTCCTTCTTCCCCCACCCCATTCCTTCTTGCTAGAGAATTGTTTTATCTGCTTGAATTCCTAGGTTAATGAGGAAACAGGGAACAGACGCCCAGTGATGCTGACTCTTCTCAGAGTACCACGACTGAATAAAAATTCTAAAAGCAGTAACGGACAGGAACTAGAGAAGACGCTGGAAGAAAGCAAAGAAATGGATATCAAACGTAAAGAAAATAAAGCTAGTGGTATGGACTTTTCATTTGACTCTTTCAAGGAATGTTTTATATAAATCTAGGGTGCCTTTAGGTCCCTATGTGGCACAAGCAGTTTGTGATGGGCTGCTAACCTAAGAATTGGCAGTTTGAACCCACCCAGTGGTGCCACAGAAGAAAGGCAATGGCAGTCTGCTTCTGTAAAGAAAATCTTATGGAGCAGTTCTACTCTGTAACACATGAGTTCTCCATGAGTCAAAATCAATGCGACAGCAATGTGTTTGGGTTTTGGTTTAGGGTACCTTTATGGCTTAAGGTCTGTCCAATTTCATTGTGAGTGATTTCTTATCCATCAGATTGCTTGGCAACTTAAAGATGCACCATCTTTCTTTATTTGCCTTTCATCTGACCTTAGAATAGATGTTTGGTATGTTTCTCTTAATAGGACCCAAATGCTCAGCTGGTTACATAGGAGGGAGAAATGTGGAAGGAAATGGTAAGTTAAACTGTCTAAACTCTTTTTTTTTTCCTCCCTCATTTGTAGATACCCCATTGGCCCTTGAGAGTACGAACACTGAAAAGGAGACAAGCTTGGAAGAAACCAAAGTCGGGGAGATCCTGATCCAGGGCCTGACAGAGGATATGGTGACAGTTTTAATCCGGGCCTGCGTGAGCATGCTGGGAGTCCCTGTGGACCCAGATACTTTGCATGCCACTCTTCGTCTCTGCCTGAGACTTACACGGGACCACAAATATGCCATGATGTTTGCAGAGCTGAAGAGTACCCGCATGATCTTGAACTTGACCCAGAGCTCAGGCTTCAATGGGTTTACTCCTCTAGTCACCCTTCTCTTAAGACACATTATTGAAGATCCCTGCACCCTCCGTCATACCATGGAAAAGGTGAGTCATTTTGGTGTCAGGGTGTTTCTTTTTAAAGACACCTTATTTTTAATATGTCTTGTTGATTTATTAACATTGAACTCACAGCCAGTAGCACTATAACTCATGCCCGAACGAAAGTTTATCTGACACGTGTAGTTTCTCCGTAAGGCACATCACAGCTTTCTTGGGCTTGGGAACACTAGACAGCACTTCAACATTACACTCGGGGGCCATTTAAAACAGCAAAATCACCAACAAAAAGCACAAAAATAAGAAGAACGTAACACTAAATAGACTGAAAAAGACACTTATTTACAGTATGAGAAGGCAGAGTGTTGGCTTGTTCGACCTCAGCCAGGAACGTATGGGTCAGGTGACTCAAATTTTTCAGCTGTCTGTGCATGTCTGAAATAACTGCAAAAGTGCTGCACATACTGATTTTGGGGTAACAATTTTAGCAAGTGGGTGAATTCACAAATACGGAAACTGTGAATAATGAGAATCAACTGTACTATGTTACCTCTACCCATGAAATTTCCCAGCTGTGTGCTTGGATGCTTTCTAGGTATGATAGATTATCCTATTAAATGATATTTAAAAAAGACTAGAAAATATATTTGCTACTCTTAAATTTACTATAGTAACTCCTCTTACCTAGAAAGTCCTCTCTGGTAATGTAGGTTTCTTGAACCAAGCCAAAAGCCAAAAACTTAATGAGCAACTGGGATACCTGCCTCCCCAAGTTATGCCTTAAAGATCATTCACTCATAAGAGTACTTAGACATTCACCCAAGAGCCTATTTTCAAAACATTGTATTTTAGGGTTCTAAAAATAATAAAGTT
Source organism: Trichechus manatus latirostris (assembly GCF_000243295.1). Classification (NCBI taxonomy): domain Eukaryota; kingdom Metazoa; phylum Chordata; class Mammalia; order Sirenia; family Trichechidae; genus Trichechus; species Trichechus manatus. The sequence goes on along the minus strand of NW_004444169.1, from coordinate 697,620 downwards.
TTTGGAATGTTTATGACATGACAGGTGATTTGGTAAGCATTTTACAGATGCCCATTGTGAAGATCAGAGAACAGTCTTATATGATTATTGTGGGAAATCTTTAAAGCAGTGAAAGAAATGACAGTTATTACAAAAACTTTTGTAACATTAAGACAATAATGGGGTTGGGTGAGTAAATGTCTTACTTGTAAGGCTATTCCTCTTCATTACTTTATAAAATTCTCTTTCCTTCAAAGAAATTCTTTGTCAGTGTTCATCATATGAGCATTACCAAACTTAACCTCCATTTTCCTCTCTCAGGACATTGTTTTCCACATTTCTAAGTAGTGTTGCAAATAGCTTTGTCCATGCTTAATATTGTTTTCCTTAGAGATTCCTAACAATTGGATCAAAAGATATAAACATTTTTTAATTTGCTTGACAGGAAGGTAAAAGGTGGTACCAATTTATAATTCTATATGTATATAAGTATTCATCTCAGATTCTTCACACAGTTCCTCACTCAGCCTGTTTGATTTCACCTCACATGTGCAAAGTCAAGAGAAGGAGAACTGTTAAAGGCAGCATGTACAATGCAGGGTCAGGGGACAGCCTAACAGGGAAGAAACAACTGTATATAGATACAGTTCTGACTTTAAAACTAAAAACTTAGCAATACCATAAAAATGCTAAAAGAAAGTGTAGGTCCTCGCTGGATGAGGAAAAGACTTTCTAATCTTAAATTATGTTTGGGGGCGTGGGGGACAAAGGAAGATCAGTGGCAGTGTTAACATATCAAGTTGGCAAAATGTAAATACTTGATAATATCCATTGCAGGTACGGGTGTGGAGAACCAGGCATACTCTTACTTTTGGTAGGAGTGGAAATTGGTGCAGCCACATTGGAGGGCAATTTGGTACTGTCAGTTTAAGATATCCTTTGACCTAGAAATTCTATGGCTAAGAATTTATCTAATTACTAAAGTCAAGTATGCCAGAATGTTCACTGTGGAATTGCTTGTAATATCAAAAAGCTAGAGATCAAATGTCCAGCAATAGGGAACAGGATAAATAAATTATGGCACATTCTTTATAGTGAAATTGCATATTTCTCTATTTGAAAAATGAAAGTTATTTTATAATTGTAGCCAAACAGGCAAGATACAGAGTTAATATGCTTGACTAAAGAGCATGAATGATTTGGTAAGAAAAGCATTAAAATTCTAAAAGATGTTTATTTTTATGAGCATATAGTTCACAAAGGAATGGATAATGGAAAATACAATAGAGTTATTTTCTTATACTTTCCTGTATTTCCATGATTGACAAGTAATTTTATCAGAAGAGCAAAAACATAGCAATTTCTAAGCCATGTGATATCAAAGCAAACTCCATGAATAGTTTGATATCTCCTGTGGCTATCATTATCTGAGACTGATGGTTGAATTTGAGACATAAAGAAAAAGTTTGTTTTTCTTATGTACTAAGTAGGTATCAATGCTATGTATTTTTAGACTTTGGACCATTGTGGTTTAAAATTGGGATAGGATTTGTGATGCTTAGGAACTGGCACTTAAGTGTGGGAGCTACAATCTGAATGGATGATAAATGGTCTTGACAAATCTCCCTATTTCTATAAAGATCACATGCAGTCTGGTCTAATAATTAATAGTTGTGGTATATAGTGAATGCTGTAACTTTTTTATTAGCCACTTTTTTTGAATTGGGAAGGGAGGGGATTTGAAAGATCGAATATATCTTTTTCCCAAAAATCCAAAACTCTCATCCACTGACAATAGGAAGAGCTTGGTTACTATTTTAGTCCTTGGTAACTCTTCTTTGACTGCAATCATGTTTTCAGAAAAGGGTCTTTAATTAGTGTTTCTCCCTTTCTTTACTAGGTTGTTCGCTCAGCAGCTACAAGTGGAGCCGGTAGCACTACTTCTGGTGTGGTATCTGGCAGCCTTGGCTCTCGGGAGATCAACTACATCCTTCGTGTCCTTGGGCCAGCTGCATGCCGCAATCCAGATATTTTCACGGAAGTGGCCAACTGCTGTATCCGCATTGCACTTCCAGCCCCTCGGGGCTCAGGAACTGGTAAGTTTCACTTGCACCTGGCCTTTGAGATGCTGCACCATATGGCCTAGTGTATAACTCCAGAGATTTTCTGTGAGGAGAACTATAACTTGGAAAGCCTCCTTAGACGTTCACTGATCATTTGGGTCAATTCAATAAATATTTCAGTAGTTTCTCTACACCTTGCCCTGTGGTAATCCCTGCCAGAGATATCAAAGAATCGGTCCAGTTCTTGCCTTCAAAGAGCTTGTCTTGGTGGGGCAACAGGGTTTATATACAGTTAATAGTTTATAAAGGATGTGATAAATTGAAGAACAAATGAACATGTGATGCAGTGGGAAGTATACATCATCATCTATGTAAATATTCTTTCCAAAAATGTTTAATTATGAGGGAAAACAATTAGATAAATTGTGGGACATACTATAAGAGAACTGGCCTAAACTCTTCAAAAATACTAAAGTCATGAAACGAAAAAAGTCTTCTTGATAAAAGGTGATCAAGAGAAGAATAGGTAAATGTGTAGAGACCAAAATTTATTAGTGGTTACCAGGGGGAAAGGAGGAGTCATTGTTTAGAAGCATTGAGTTTCTGTTTATGGTGATGAAAAATTTGGAAACATATATTGGTGATGGTTGTACAACATTATTAATGTAATTGATGTCACTACATTATACATGTGGAAAATGTTAAGTTGGAAAATGTTGTGTTATAGGTTTTTATAGCAGTTTTTTAAAAACGGGAGACTAGACAGACATAACCACCAATAGCATTGATTGTATTCTGGATCTGGAGACAAAAAGCTATAAAGGAGATGTGGGGCATAATTGGAGAAATTTTAATATGAACTATGTATTAGATAATACAGTTGTATCAGTGTTAAATTTCTTGAGTGTTACAGTGATATTGTGGTTATGTATGAATATCCCTGTTCTTAGGAGATGCGTTTAAACTTATTTTAAAAACTTGTTGCCATCGAGTTGATTCCGACTCATAGCAACCCTATAGGATAAAGCAGAACTGCCCGCATAGGGTTTCCAAGGAGCAGCTGGTAGATTCGAAGTGCCCACCCAGGTCTTAACCACTCTGCCACCAGGGCTCCTAGACTGATTGTAGGGGTAGTCAAATGGTGATTCTAGATAAAAAGTACATGGATGTTTATGGTACTAGCCTTTAAACTTTTCTGTAGGTTTGTGGGGGTTTTTCTTTTTTTTCCTAATGTTATGAGGGGGAACTAATTTTGGGAGCCCAAGCTATATGCCTGGTCCTATGCTGGACATTTTTTATATGTAGTCTCACTTAATCCTTAAATGAATTTTAGGAGTGAGAAAAATGGAAGTTTGTTGAAGTGATTTGGCCATGATTCAATAATAGAACCAAGTCTCTCCAACTCCAAAATCTGTACTCTTTCTCCTGTTTGGTATTGCCGTATTAAATCTTGCGAGATTTAGGGAAGGTAAAAGCCAGATTTTCTAGTAAGCTACTTGAACATGGGTTGGTAATGGCCCCCATCCCAAGCTTGTATATTACACAAACCTCTTTCTGAGTCTTTTTTCGTCAGTAACTAAGTTTAGGTACTGAATCATTATTGACTAATTTTTCTCCCCTTCTCTTTGGCTTAGCTTCTGATGATGAATTTGAGAATCTTAGAATTAAAGGCCCTAATGCTGTACAGTTGGTGAAGACAACCCCTTTGAAGCCTTCACCTCTGCCTGTCATTCCTGATACTATCAAAGAAGTGATTTATGATATGCTGAATGCTCTGGCTGCATACCATGCTCCAGAGGAAGGTATGTGGCTAGCTAGTCCACCCTGGGAGGCTGAGCACTCAACGATAAGTTACTTTGCCTGGGTTATTTCAACCAACGTATGCTTAGTGAGCCCCCACTGTGTGCCCAGACTCTGAAAATCAAGATAAGACATGCAGTGCACTTCTTTGAAGAAGCTAGTAGTCATACAGTATAATAGATGCCAGGGTAGTGGTGAGTCCTGGGGCAAGGCACTTGACCTGGGAGAGATAGGAAAGCTTCTTAGAATAAGGGAATTTTGAAATGATTCTTGAATGATAAGGATGAAGAGACTGCCAGAGCTCTGTTGTATGAGAGTACGTACCATACAGAGGGGAGGCGTGAACAAAAATTTTAAAAAGAGATAATAGCATCATGTGATCAAGTAAAAATAAACCAGGAGTAATACCAGGAAGTTCCTAATGTTTTCACCCTCAGAAGAAAACATCTTTATTGTTCAAAGCATGCAAAGGTGTGGCTGGGCTCCCTGGCCTTTTGAGACCACTATCCCAAATCCACTTTTACTCCTAGTAGAGGTACTGTTTTTTTAGTATTGGGAAAGTGATGATTAGATTGCATTGATCTTTCTCTGCACTGATATGTTTATTTAAGCCTGGTAGTGACAACTGAAGAAAATGGAGAATAAGTAAATTGCCCGTGATCACAAGACCTAGTTAGTGATAGAATGAAGCTTTTGACCATACTCTTTTTTTTTGTGTGTGTGCTTTAGATGAAAGTTTACAGAGCAGATTAGTTTCAACCATGCTCTGTTGCTTATGCCACATTGCTCCTTATTCTTAAATGAAAACCTAGCAGTGTCACTGTATAAACAGTTCTAACAACTTGGAGTAAAGTTGACCAAGTGTTAATATTGCACAATTATAGAAGAGTTTTGTTTTGTGTTGTTTGTTTTGCTAGCAGACAAATCTGATCCTAAACCTGGTGTTATGACCCAAGAGGTTGGCCAGCTCCTGCAAGACATGGGTGATGATGTGTACCAGCAGTACCGGTCACTTACTCGTCAAGGCAGTGACTTTGATACACAGTCAGGTTTTTCCATTAATGTAAGTCAGCTCCAACAGCCTTCTATCTTCCTTCTCCTTTTCTGATGCCCATGTGTTCTCAGTATTCAGGGTTATGCCAGGGTAATTTCAGAGGTATTAATTTTGAGGTATCTAAAATATCTGTTGGCTAAAAATGAAGATAAAATTGGAGCGTCTCAGATTTTTTTTTCTGTCCTTGAGTTGGAAATGTTTTCTTATTTCATTTTTCATTCTCATCTTCCCCTGTCTTTTCCCCTAATCTGTTGGTCTGTATAATGATGGCTACCCACAGATTTTAGTATAAGTGAGATGGTTAAAAGATCAGCCAAGGAATCTGTAGCATTCCTAGCCAATACCCTGGGAACTAGTCCTGTCATCTAGGGGCAACAGTCTTTGAAATTAACGCCTCAAGAGTTTTGTTTTTTTTTTCCTTCCATAGAGTCAAGTCTTTGCTGCAGATGGTGCCTCTGCTGAGACTTCCACATCTGGGACCTCCCAAGGAGAGGGTAACGAGTGATTTGCTTTTCTCCCTCACATGTTCTTATTTCTTGGCAAGAAACTGGGTGTCCTGGGCAAAGGGTAGGGAAATACAAGCATAATCATCACATTTGCTTGTCTAAGTGAACTTTTCTCGGTGGTGAACACAGTGTTCTGATCAACTAGGTCCCTGTATGCTGAAGTTAATGAAACAGTGACTTAACTAACCCAGTAATGGTTGCTGTGGTAACATTCTTAAGTGCTACTTTTTAAACCACGCCATGTCTTTCTTTTCATGGGTTCCATGCTGGCTTGTAGAGCTTTGGTGCCAAAGATTCTATTCTAGCTCTAAACTTTGCATGTTGGATTCCTGCCTTCCTGTGGTGTCAACAGAGCACATTAACTGCTCACCATGAATTAGTGAAATGTCATGTGGAAGCAATTCTAAATGAGACTTTTCCAGAATTGCTTCTTCTTGGATAAGAAAGATCTTTGAGATCTAAGTTAGGAGACATTGTACTTAATATTAGTCTAGTCCCTGAAGAGAAATCAAAAAGCCTAATAATAAAATGTTGATTAACTTATTTTAGAGGGTTTAGTATTCATATGTATTGTATAGTGTGGGTGATGTCAGTGTAATTCAAGAGAAGCCTCAGTGCCCACTATGTTAGACATCAGAATGAATCAAATTTTATTCCTGTACTTAAAGAACTTTGTCTAATGAGAAAGAGAAACCTGCAACAGCTATATAATACAAGATAGCTGCTGGGATGGAGGCATGCTTGGGTAAGGTATAAACCACTTGCCATCAACCCTATGTGTGTCAGAGTAAAACTGTGCTCTCTAGGGTTTTCAGTGGCTGATTTTCTGGAAGTAGATTACCAGGCCTTTCTTCCAAGGCCTCTGGGTAATTTCAAACTGCCAACATTTCCGTTAATAGCCAAGTGCTTAACTGTTTACACCACCCAGGGACTCCTGGGTAAAGTATAGTGGGTACATAATGGTATCTGAGTAACACCTGGATGAGACAGGAAATCATATAGTCAGCATTTCAGCTGAACTAGATAAGTAGGAGTATGGCAGGCAGGTATATGGAAGGGAAGAGATGAGAGAGGATAAAAGGCATGTTTGGGGAACTACTACTAGTACAGTATTTCTGGAGTATGTATTAGAGGAGGGAAATGGTGGAAGGTGTGTGAACAGTTGAGCAAAGTCTCCGTGTTGTGTTATATCCACAGACCGTGTCTGACCTGGGTCATCTTAGCTATCAGTCCTTCCATGGCAGTGTAGGGAGAGTGTTCAGTTTGTACTCTTGGCCTAAAGTGAAGGAAAAGTAGTATTCTCATCAGCTAAGGCTTGATTTTGCCAGTATTCCAGTGGGATTGAACCAGTGTTTGGCTCTTTCTCAACAGCTTCCACTCCAGAAGAGTCTCGAGATGGAAAGAAAGATAAAGAAGGGGACCGGGCCTCCGAGGAGGGCAAGCAGAAAGGCAAGGGCAGCAAACCTTTAATGCCCACCTCTACTATCCTTCGTCTTCTGGCAGAGTTGGTGAGGTCCTATGTTGGTATTGCTACCCTGATTGCCAACTACAGCTACACTGTTGGCCAGTCTGAACTGATCAAAGAGGTAATATTTTCAGCTTCTGCTTAATATTTAATACTGTCTTAGTCTGGGTTCTCTAGAGGAGCAAAACCAGTGAAGCATGTCTTTAAATATATAGAAAGAAATTTACTTCAAGGAAATGGCTCATGCAGTTGTGCAGGGGCTGGCAAGTCCTAAATCCATGGGTCAGGCAGCATGCTGAAGGCCTCTGCTGGCTCACTTAGTTGCACTTGGACGGGCTGACATACCCAAAATCTGCATGCCAGGCATCAGGCTGGCGGCCTTCACTGGTTCACTGAGTTGCAGGGGTGGGCGAATCCAAAATCTGCAGGTCATGAGGTAGGGTGAAGACTTCTGCAGGCTTATGTCCCAAGAACCGGAGGTCAGGTGACAAGCAGAGTGCAGGGTAAAGAGAGAATGTGTGAGCTTTGCCAGCACATCCATTTATATATTGGATGCAGGCCACACCCCCAAGGAAACTCCCTTTTCAACTGATTGGCTGCTCGCTTCAGATCACAAAACAGAAGGTGATTACATAAACCCAAAACCCGTTGCCGTCGAGTCAGTTCTGACTCATAGCAACCCTATAGAACAGAGTAGAAGGACCCAGTAAGGTTTCCAAGGTTGTAAATCGTTACGGAAGCAGACTGCCACATCTTCTCCCAGGGAGCTGCTGGGTGGGTTCAAACCCCACTGGGTGGGTTCAAACCGCCCATTTTTCTGTTCCCAGCCAAGTGTTTAACCGTTACACCAGAAGGGCTCCTGGTGATTACATTAAAAAAAAAAAAAAACTCGTTGCTGTCAAGTCGATTCCAAGTCATAGCAACCCTATAGGACAGAGTAGAACTGCACCATAGGGTTTCCAAGGATCGGCTGGTGAATTTGAACTGCCGACCTTTTGGTTAGCAACTGAGCTCTTAACCACTGTGCCACCAGGGCTCCAGTGATTACATAGTGTCTGCCAAATCATTGAGAATCATAGGCTAGCCAAGTTGGCACATAACGTTAACTATCACAGTCCACCCTTTGTCAACTTGGCACCTATACGTGTCTCTTTAAACTATACATAACCTCCAAATAAAGATGATTATAAAGTCATACTTGCACTTAACATCATATAGTTACTAAACGTATAACTGAAAACGCACTAGCCCCTCTTAATCTTGTGTTTTATAATAAGTAATGGGATAAGGGAGGGAGGAAAACAGATGTTTTCTGTATACACACACTATAACATAAAACAAAGAAATATCCGTAACAATTGTCCTCATTTCTGAAACTGGCCACATGGTCGTACCTGGTATTTAGAACTACCTTCTCCGACTACCCATTCCATATTCCCTTTGCCCTCAGCAAGCACTGCAGCTGGTTGTGGTTTTTTGCTTGGTGGGGGTAATCCAAACCTTCATTGCTCAAGGATTTGGCCCATTAGTAGTCCTGTCTGAATTGGGTTGTTGTGGTTTTCCATTGACTTTAATCACAGGGCATGGTAGTACTAAGAGATGCCCTAAGGGATCTCCTGTATTCCAGACATACTTATTTTTACCTCCATTATGCAACATCAGTCCGATTTTCCCATGGTAATCAGGATCAGTCACAACAGCCAATACAATAGCTCCCTTCTTTGCCTGTTGATTCAGCATTCACATGATACTTCTTTGGTCCATTCAGAGAGGTCTGTCCACGTACCTTTTGCCCATACCTCCTCGTCACCAATTTTCCAGTCATGTTCCTTCCAAGTCCTTGACCGTCCAGCCAAACCATTGTTCATAGCTCATGAATTGGTATGCAGTTTCACATCTGCCATTTCTCCTTCCAAGCAAAATCAACAGCCATGTGCACTCCTTGAAGTTCTGCCCACTGGGAGGATTTCCCTTCACCACTGTCCTTCAGTGAAGTCTGCAAAAGGGGCTGCAGTGCTGCCTCTGTATGCTTTCAAGTGGTGCCTGCGTATCGCAGAATCCTCTGTAAACCAGGCGCGAGTTTTCTCTTCCTCAGTCAACTGCTCGTGAGGAACTTGCCATGAGGCCTTAGATGCAGGCTAGGAGAGAGAAGGTAATGTAACAGGAGTGGGGCCCATGGGCATTTGGGCCACCTCTTCATGTAACTTGTGCCTTCAAGTTGAAGGTTTGTGGCAACCCTGTGTCGAGCAAGTCTATTGACGCCATTCCTCCAGCAGCATGTGTTCACTTCGTGTCTTTGTGTCACAGTTTGGTAATTCTCACAATATTTCAAACTTTTTCATTATTATATCTTATGGTGGTCTGCGATCAGTGATCTTTGATGTTACTATTGTAATTGTTTTGGGGTGCCACAAACTGTGCCCGTATAAGACAGTGAACTTAATAAATGTTGTATGTGTTCTGAGTGCTCCATCGATCAGCCATTCCCCTCTTCTCACCCCTCCCTATTCCCTAAGACAGGACAGTATTGAAATTAGGCCAATTAATAACTCTACAGTGGTCTCTAAGTGTTCAAGTGAAAGGAAGAGTCCACATCTCTCACTTTAAATCAAAAGCTAGAAGTGATTAAGCTTCGTGAGGAAGGCACCTCGAAAGCCGAGATATACCAAAAGCTAGGCTTCTTGCGCCAGTTAGCCAAGTTGTGAATGCAAAGGAAAAGTTCTTGAAGGAAATTAAAAGTGCTATTTCAGTGAACACATGAATGATAAGAAAGCGAAACAGCCATATTGCTGATATGGAGAAAGTTTTATTTGGTCTGGTTAGAAGATCAGACCAGCCACAACATTCCCTTAAGCCAAAGCCTAATCCAGAGCAAGGCCCCAAGTGTCTTCAGTCAATTCTATGAAGACTAAGAGGTGAGGAAGCTTCAGAAGAAAAGTTTGAAGCTAGCATAGGTTGGTTCATGAGGTTTAAGGAAAGAAGCAGCGAGTGCTGATGTAGAAGCTGTAGCAGGTTATCCAGAAGATCTAGCTAAGATAATTGACAAAGGTGACTACACTAAACAACAGGTTTTCAGTGTAGAAGCAGCAGCCTTATATTGGAAGAAGATCCATCTAGGACTTTCATAGCTGGAGAGAAGTCAGTGCCTGGTTTCAAAGCTTTAAAGGACAGGCTAACTGTTATTAGGGGATAATGCAGCCGGTGACTTGAAGTTGAAGCCAACGTTCATTTATTATTCCAAAAATCCTAGGGCCCTTAAGAATTCTGCTAAATCTACTCTGCCTGTGCTCTATAAATAGAACAACAAAGCCTGGATGACAGCCCGTCTGTTTACAACATGGTTTACTGAATATTTTAAGCCCACTGTTGAGACCTACTGCTCAGAAGAAAAGATTCCTTTCAAAATATTACTGCTCATTGACAATGTATCTGGTCTGAAGGAGATGTACAAGGAGATTAATGTTGTTTTCATGCCTACTAACACAACATCCCTTCTGCAGCCAGTGGATCAAGGAGTAATTTTGACTTTAAAGTCTTTTAAGAAATACATTTCATAAGGCTATAGCTGCCATAGATAATGATTTCTCTGATAGATTTGGACAAAGTAAATTGAAAACCTCTTGAAAAGGATTCTTCATTCTAGGTGGCAGTAAGAACATTCATGAATTAAGGGAGGTCAAAATATCAACATTAACAGGAGTTTGGAAGAGGTTGATTCCAGCCCTCATGGATGACTTTGAGACATTCAAGACTTCAGTGGTGGAAGTAACTGCAGATGTGGTGGAAGTAGCAAGAGAGCTAGAATTAGATGTGGAGCCTGAAGATGTGACTGAATTGCTGCAATCAATCATAGGCTTTAACGGATGAGGCGTTGCTTCTTATGGATGAGCAAAGAAAGCGGTTTCTTGAGATGGAATCTACTCCTGGTGAAGATGCTGTCAACATTGTTGAAATGACAACAAAGGATTTAGAATCTTGGCATAAACTTAGTTGATAAAGCAGCGGTGTTTGAGAGGATTGACTCCAGTTTTGAAAGAAATGTGTGGATAAAATGCCGTCAAACAGCATTGCAGGCTACAGAGAAATATTCCGTGAAAGCAAGAGTCAATTGATGCGGCCAACTTCACTGTCTTATTTTAAGAAATTGCTATAGCCACCCCAACCTTCAGGAACTACCACCCTAATCAGTCAGCAGCCCTCAAAATCAAGGCAAGAGCCTCCACCAGCAAAAAGATTACAACTTGCTGAAGGTGCAGATGATGGTTAGCATTTTTTAACAATAAAATATTTTTTAATTAAGGTATGTACATTGTTTTTTTAGACATATAATGCTGTTGCATAGTTAATAGACTACAGTATAGTGTAAATATAACTTTTATATGCACTGGGAAACCAAAAAATTTGTGTGACTCTCTTTATTGCTATATTCACTTTATGGCGGTGGTCTGGAACCAAACCCACAATATCTCTGAGGTATGCCTGTATACGACTTTCATTAGATGATAGAGTGCTGCTGTGCATGTTCAACTTTATGACTTTGTAGGCCAGACAACACCCAGTTCATGATGGGCTGATCAGGTCGTAGGGTAACTTCGTGGCCCATGGTTAAGTATGTTCAGTCTCTACTAAGGCCCAGTAACAAGCCCGAAGTTGCTTCTCTAAAGGAGAATATTTATCTGTAGAGGATGGAAGGGCTTTGCTCCAAAATCCTAACGGTGTGTGCTATGATTCACCAATAGGAGTCTGCCAAAGACTCCAGACAGCATCTCTATCAGCCACTGACATTGCAAGCACCATTGAATCAGCCGAGTCATATAGCCCATGTGGCAGCTTGCACGGCAGCTTGAACCTGTTGCAGAGCCTTCTCTTGTTCTGGGCCCTACTCGAAACTAGCAGTGAGAAAAAGCTTTGGCCAGATCAGTAGCTACATAAAAGGTACCAGAAGATGTATTAATTTGCTCAAACAATGAAACCAAATCTGGAACAGCAGCTGCAATTGGAGTCACCACCTGGTTAAGTTTACGATAATCCACTGTCCTTCTCCAAGATCCATCTGTTTTCTGCACAGGCCAAATGACTAGTTAAATAGGAATGTGGTGGGACTCACCACCCCAGCATCCTTCAAGTCCTTGATGGTGGTAGTAATCTCTGCAATCCCTCCAGGAATGCGGTATTGCTTTTGGTTTACTATTTTCTTAGGTAGGGGTAGTTCTAATGGCTTCCACTTGGCCTTTCCTACCATAATAGCCCTTATTCCACATGTCAGGGATGTATGTCTATTCCAGTTGTGCATTCTGGAACTGGGGAAATCACTACCAGATGGGTTCAGGGACCCACTGATCCATTGTGAGGCCGACCTGAACTAAGACTCCATTAATAACCTGACCTCCGTACGCCCCTACTCTGAGTCGTGGGCCACAGTGAATATCCTGGAATTAGTGTCAGTTCAGAACCAGTGTCCAGCAGTCCCCGAAAAGTCTAATTATCTCCTTTTCTCCATGAACAGTCACTCCCATAAAAGGCCATAGATCCCTTTGGGGAAGACTGGGAGAAAAATTAACAGTATAAATTTTTGTCATGTAGTGGGATCCTTGCTCATCAGGACCTGGCTTCCTCATCATTCAAGGGGTCTATATGCTTCAGGGGAGAATTTGCCTGAGACATTGCCTGGGGCAAGTCTATAAACTGGTTCATACCTGGGAATTGATTGAGGGGCCGTGACTCTTCTTTTTGACGATTCAAGTTAGACTGCTGTTCCGTTGACCTAGAGTTCTTATGCTTATACAGGTCAAGTAAATAGTAAATTTCCCATCTGTTTCACTCCTAGAAACGCCGTCACTAAGTAGCCAACACTGTAAGTCCGTACGAGTCAGACTATTCTGATTACTGCTTTAACTCTGCTGTCCATTACAGTAACCTTGCCCACCTAGTCTTTGTCGATTAAGTGCTGCCAGTTGGCCCATGCCACCCTGGGATCCAATCACCCCCATTGTAGTTAGGCTTCCCAATTCAGTGAGGGCAGTTCCCACTGGAAAATCTGACCTACATAGAAGAGCAATCACAGCAGATACTGGAGCTCCCTTCACAGATTTATTCCTTACAATTATAGTGAAAGGGGTGTCCTCTGGGCCTTACCTGGGTGGGTCGGTGGACCACTCCAACATTCCAATTTCCCTAAGTCTCTGGGTACCATCTTCTATTGTATACCAAGGCAGTTCTGGCATTTCAGCTTCATTTAGTGGTAGATCACCTTTTATGCACGTTTCAGTCAACCAACCAACTAAATAAACTGTTAAATCCTTTTCTGACTTTTCAAGCTAAAACTTTAAATGAAGAATCTCAGCTTTAGTGGGCCCATAAAATATCAATAAACTCAGACTGATCTATCTTTATGTTCCTTGCACCATTATCCCACACCCTTAATAGCCATTCCCACACATAGTCCCCAGGTGTGTGTGTATATATATTAGAAAAAAATGCAGTTCTTTTGGAGTGTAGCATATCTCCTCACCTCTTGGGGGCTTGCTGGGACTTGAGTCTAGTTGTAGGTCTAGAAGCAAGAATGGGTGGTGGGGTTGGGTCCTGGGGACATTCAGCAATGTCTTGCAAGGCATCTGCCTCAGGTAACACCTAAGGCAGTGCCCCAGGCAATGTCTCAGGCAAATTCTCCCCTGAAGCATCTGGGTTAATGTCATTAAATGGAGGCAAGAGGGCTGATTTTACTGGCAAAGGTGATTTAGCAAAGTTTAATCTCTTCGGATGGGGTAGAAGAGCTTGTTCTGCTGCCAAAGGTGATTAAACATAATTTAGGGGCTCAACATACCCAGTTTCACCCTTATCTGCCCATATGTACCCATCCCAATTTTTAGGATCCCATGTCTTGACAGTCCGTACCCACTTTAACTTCAGACACCTTTCAAGGTTGGGAGTTCAATTTGAGTTGTGACTCAGCCACCCCTTGAGAATAAGATTCTGGGTTTGTTTTTCAGCGATACTAGCTCTTTCACTACAAGAAATAAGGCTTTCCTTCAGGACACAAATGGCAACTTTCAGGTCCTTTGTGCAGCACTTGAGCTGGGACTCTGAAACCCTAAGCTCATCCTTTTCTTTCTCCACTTTGTCTAGCAAAAGTAGGACCACCCAGCCAGCTTCCTTATACAGTGAAACCTGTGAGAGCTGGAATTCAGTGGGACTACCTTGTTTTTCTGGGTCTCGCCAAGTTTTTCACCTTTGACAGGTTGCAGTCTTACCACTTTTCTATCGCTATCAGTGGAAAATATTTGAATTTTTCTTCCCTGACAGGTTTCTACCTTACACAGGTTCCAACTTCCGCAGGTTTTACTGTACTTGTCAGTTTGACAACAGTGTTGAAAGGTACCAAATACACAATCACCCAGAGCCTTGTCCCTCACAAATATTTGATCTAATGGTGGTGATATTTTGCGTATTTCTATTGCCACATTATGCCATGGATTAACAGTACCCTCTTTCCTGCTGGAAATAGAGTCATTAGTGCCTTTAAATCTAGCCAGACTTGAGAACCAATTCAGAAAATTCGTCCTTAAGATTTTGTTCCTCTAGAACCACTTTTGGCACCAAATGTTTAGTCTGGGTTCTCTAAAGGAGTAAAACAGGTGAAGTATATGTATAAATGAGGAGATTTGCTTCAAGGAAATGATTTATGCAATTGTGTGGGGGCTGACGAGTCCCAAATCCGTGGGTCATACGGCAGGCTGAAGGCTTGTGCTGGCTCATGTGGTTGCACAGCCTGACGAACCCAAAATCTGTAGGTCAGGCGGCAGGCTGAAGGCCTCTGTGGACTTAGGTCCCAAGAAGCACAGCGGTCAGGCTACAAGTAGAATGCAGGAGATGGGGTGTGGCTTAGCCAGAACATCCATTTATATACTGGAGGCAGGCTACACCCCCAAGGACACTCCCCTTTCAACTGATTGGCTGTTCACATCAGATCACAAAATGGAAGGTGATTACATAGTGTCTGTCAAACCACTGAGAGTCATAGCCTAGCCAAGTTGACACATAATAATTAACATCACAAATACTTCTGTCATTTGAGTACCTTCTGTGTCATGCACCTTGCTAGGAACCCATGCATGCTATATGCTAACTCAGTGATGAGGGCCTCTTAAGACACATTAAAGAGCTAGACCTTTTTTCCCATGATGTGGAGCCATTGACTTATGCAGGGTATAAGTTGATGAGGTTTGTTTTCACTTGGTGTGCAGTGTGGAGATTGCAAAAGGCAAGACTGGAGTGAGAGAGACCAGTTAGGAACCTGACAGTAATCTAGATAACACATGATCTTGGTGAAGTTGGGAAAAAATGAGTAATTTGAAGAGATGTTTTGTAGGTAGAAATGGACAAGAATTGGATTTGGATGATGAAGAGGAGGTCAAGGATGTTTCTTGTTTTGTGTTTTTTTTCCCCCTTTTGTGGGTCGATAACTAACAAGAACATAGAAGAGAAAAAGGTTTGAGGAGAAAATGTAGAATTTGAGAGGTATCCATGGAGCATCTAAGCAGTGGTGTCTAGAGGACAGTTGAATACACCAAATATATAGAAATATAGGTGTTTAGTTTTCAGATGTACTCACACACATCCAAAGACACCGGATGTGTTAGCAGTAGCAAGAATAAAAAATACAGGAAAAGCCTATATGTCATCTCTAGAGTTGTGGAAGAGAATGAAGTTATATTTTCTTTGTGTTCACATGAAATTATCTTCAGGTTAGATTTTTCTATGTAAAAAGAGTGTCCAAGGAGGTTTTTTCGCAAAAGGGATCTTGTTTCATGAGTTACAGTAATTTTATGGTTAGTAAGCCGCAAAGAGTCTGATAGTATAACAGGGGTACTAGTGTTGCAGACAGAGTCTGTGAAAGCAGCTGTTTTGTTGTTGTTGAGAATATACACAGCAAAACATACACCAGTTTGACAGTTTCCACATGTGCAGTTCAGTGACAATGATTACAATCAAGTTGTGCAGTAATTCTCCCCCTCCTTTTCTGAGTTGTTTCTCCCCCATTAACATAAACTCACAGTCCCCTAAGGTTCCTATCTAATCTTTCGAGTCAGTGTTGTAATTTTGATCCCATATAGATAGATCTTGAAAGAGCACAATGCTCAAGATAGATATTCTTTACTAGTTAAGCTAAACTATTGTTTGGTTTTAAGAAGACTTCAGGGAATATTTTTGGTTTAAGGTTTAAAAAGATTATCTCAGTGCAATAGTTTCAGGGGTTCATCCACAGTTGCTTATTTTTTAAAGCTATTTTTACTTTAATCCAACTATAAATACAAAAAATAAATCCTAAGTAGTTAGTTCAATTAAATAACACTTACCAACTTCACAGAAAGTGCCCTTCTTGTTGCATCTTGCCTTCTTACATCTTTCTTCTTCCATCCAATACCAAAAGAAACCAAAACCCATTTCCATGAAGTCGATTCCAACTCAGCAACCCTATAGGACAGAGTAGAACTACTCCACGTGCTTTCCAAAGAGCAGTTGGTGGATTCAAACTGCTGACCTTTTTGATTAACAGCTCTTAACCACTGAGCCACCAGGGCTCCTCTATCCAATAAGGTAACCATTATCTTAGATAAAATTCTGTTGCCATAGATTGGTTTTATACTTTTATGTATAAATACAGTCTTATGGTATGTACTCTTCTATTTCTGGCTTCTTGTTCTTACCATTATGTTTGCAATACTCATTTTTATTTGTAGTCGTAGTTTATTTTCATTTGCTGTATAGAATTCCATTGTATGAATGTACCATAATTTTTTTTATCCATTCTACTGTTAATGGACAATTCAGTAGTTTTCTGTTTGGAGCTATTAAATAATACTGCTACAAGCATTCTTATACATATCTTGGTGAACATACTTAGATATTTCTGTTGGGTATATACTTGGAAGTAGAATTGGTGAGCTCTCAGACATGCATATGTTCAGCTTTAGTAGATAGTGCCTAACAGTTTTCCAAAGTAGTTGTGTCTGTTTCTTCTATCACCAGCAACATATGGGAGTTCTGGTTTTTTTCCTGCCAGCACTTGGTATTCTTCCTGTTTTTCATTTTAGCCATGCTGTGAGTCAGAATCAACTCGACAGCAACAGATTTGGTTTTTTGGTTTTTTTAGTTGAGTTTGTAGTGGTATTGCAGTATGGCTAAAATTTGTGTTTGCCTGTTGACCATCTTTTCTTGTTTCTGTTAGCCATTTGAATATTCTCTTTTTTGAAGTGTCCAAGTCTTTTATTCTTGTTTTCTATTGCGTTCTTTATATGTTCTGGATTTAAGTCCTTTGTAGGGTATAGTATTGAATATATATTAGGCTTTTATTTCAAAACTTTTACTCGTTTATGCCAGTTGTAGTCATAATTTATAATAGCATTACTTGTGTGATAAGATTTAATTGCAAATTTATTAAGTATCTGTTTAATATATTATTGTCAATTGATTACTAGTACTGGGTACTGATAGGTACCTTACAAATACTATTGATAATAACTCACATCAGCACAGCAGGGTTGTTGGTATTGCTCTCTTTAACAGAGAGAAAGATGGCACAGAAGGTAAGTAACTCATCCAAGGTCACACTGCAGAGTAGCAGATCTAAAATTAGAACCCAAGTCTCAGATTCCAAAGCCAAATCCTTTCTACTCAGTCACACTGCTTTCCCAAATTACAGTGCTTTTTTCGCGTTTTTACAGGTAATGTCATATCACATTCTTTACACTGTTATTCAGAAAGCAGTTTTAACTTTTTT
The DNA here is from genome assembly GCF_000243295.1 of Trichechus manatus latirostris. Taxonomy (NCBI): domain Eukaryota; kingdom Metazoa; phylum Chordata; class Mammalia; order Sirenia; family Trichechidae; genus Trichechus; species Trichechus manatus. The sequence goes on along the minus strand of NW_004444169.1, from coordinate 679,973 downwards.
TCAGTGCTGGGAAATTATTTGTATTTCTAATAGTTCTGTGTTAATAAGGTCACTGTATCCAGTTTCTCAGCCTCTAGAATTTTTTAATGCATTTGTTTTTGTTGAGTTAAAATTCACATAACATGAAATTAACCATTTTAAGTATACAATTCAGTGACACCTAGTATATTCACAGTGTTGTTTAACCTTCACCTCTATCCATTTCCAAAATCTTCAGTGCATTTTGATCCAAAATCTGCTTGAATGACAACAGAACTAAGTTTCTTTCTAAGATAAGGAATTAATCAGGGCAGAAATCATTGTTAGAGAAAAAGAAGAGTCTAACTTAATTTCCTTCCCCTGTTGTTGAGCCTTTTTTGCTATTTTAAGTAACCCTCAAAGTAGGGTTACTATTTTATTTTTGCATACTCATATTTGTGGCTATACTATCTCTCCTTCAGTTCTTGGCAGTTTCTAGCACAGGGTGCTGGACACATTGTAGGTGTCAATAAATATTAAAATTTAATTGAATTCTGACAGGGATTATAGCACTCAACCAGAAGTCAAGATTTGAATCCTTTGCCATTGACTGAATTCTTTGTGTAAGCCACTTTTCTTTGGGCCTTGGGTTACCCATTTGACAGATGAGGAAAATGTTTAATTTGTCTTACTTATTTTATAGATTTGCTGTGAACAGTTCTGTTAAATATTACAATAAAAATGTTTTAAGAAATACCAAATGGCATCTAAATGAAGATATGTGAGCTTATGTAGTGGGAAATGAATGGGATTTGAAAGCATAAAATCTGAGTTTGCTACTTATTTAGCTGATACTTTTGTGCCTTGGTCTCCTTGTCTATTAAGTAGACCTGATAATGACTCATTGGGTGACTTAAAGGATCAACTACATGTGAGTGTGTCTTGTTGCTGTGCAAATGATAAATGGCATAATTGTGCTTGTCAGTAAATGTCGTGATTAATGGCTTTTCAGGACTGCAGTGTGCTAGCTTTTGTTTTGGACCACCTCCTCCCACATACCCAGAATGCAGAAGACAAGGACACACCTGCCCTGGCCCGCCTATTCCTCGCAAGCCTGGCCGCTGCAGGGAGTGGCACAGATGCCCAGGTGGCACTAGTGAATGAAGTAAAGGCAGCCCTGGGGCGAGCACTGGCTATGGCTGAGAGTACAGAGAAACATGCCAGGTAAAATCCATACGTGACCTAGTGCTGATATCTAATAGCATCCCCTTACTCCATTCTTGGTCCATGGGTTCCTTGGACTTGACCAAGAGTTCTGGTCATGTTGGCATTGTATATTCTTTGGTTCTGTCAAGTAGTTCAAAATGTCCAAAGCACTGATTACATTTGGAGGAGATGGGTAAACACCTTAGAGAAAACAAGGGGGCATTTTCACTGTATTTCCAGGGTCTGTTCAAGCAAGAAGTTGGGCAGGTTATTCAATCTTACTTTTAAAAATGTGTTTAAAGAAAATGAAGAATGCTACCACCTTGGGAGGGAGTTCTCACCTGTTTAGATGTTACTTCCAGAAGGAAACACAAAAGGCACAGGAAGATTGTCTGAGGCAAGTTAGTGAAGATGTGGCCTGAGAATGCTATATTCACATGATAGCGGTGTCAAACTTATTTCCTAGGCTTCAGGCAGTGATGTGTATCATCAGTACTATAATGGAGTCCTGCCCCTCCACCTCCAGCTTCTACAGCAGCGCCACAGCCAAGACCCAGCACAACGGGATGAACAACATCATTCGACTCTTCCTGAAGAAGGGGCTGGTTAATGACCTGGCAAGAGTGCCTCACAGCCTGGACCTGTCCAGGTAAAATCATTCCCTGGCTCCCACTCCAGGCTTTTCCCCTCTGTTTAATCATGCTGCTTACTTCTCCATTTGCCAAGTATTTCATACATCCATCCTCACCAAATGAGTAGTAAAGAGGGAGCTGGTGTGGGAGAAAAAAACTTGGATGTAGGTGGGAGACCTGAGTTCTTAGTATTGTGGCTTTTTTAGCAAAGCACTTTCCTTTCTCTAGATCTTGTTTTTCCCAAGAGTTAGACTGTATCAGTGATTTTTTTTCAAGTTTCCCCTCCACTTTAATTAAAAATAACTTTTTATAAGACGAGTATATGTGTACTATAAGAGATACAAATGAACAAAAATAAGAAAGTAGATACCATATTCCTACCACCCAGATACCACTGTTACCTTATTGTATATCTTTCAATGTTTTTCTTTACATACATAAATAATTATTTGTATTAAAATGATGTTATACCATATATGCTATTGTGTAACCTGGTTGTTGTTTGGGATTTTTTTGTTTTGTTTTCAGTTAATGGTCTCTAACCTTTACATTTAAGTTTTCGTCCTATCAGATGCCCACATATGTATTCAAAAATTTTTGTCCTAACCAGAGTCTAACTAAGGGCCCTGCATTGCATCTGGTTATGACCTTTGAATGTCTCTTAATCTAACTTTTTTTTTCCTGTAACTGTTGTTTATGAAACTTAACTAGTTGAAGTTACCAGACCTGCTGTCCTGTAGAATGTTTTGCCCTCTAGATTTGATCCAGTTGCTTCCTTGCAGTATAGTTTAACTTATTCCTCTATTCCCTGTATTTTCTGTAAACTGCTAGTTAGATCTAAAAGCTTAATGGAGAAATTTAAACATTTTTGGCTAGAAGTATCTTAGGTGATGTACATCTCATACTTATCTTTAGGAGACAAGACACATCTCTTTGAACTGCCATTAATGATGATATTGAGACTGACCAGTGGGTTAGAGAAATAATTGTCATTGTACTGTTTTGTTTTCCCAGTTCTTGCTAGAAAGTAATCTGTGTTGTTACTTTGGCACTGTACAGATGCTCACTAGTAACCATCTACCTAATTAATAGTGTTAACACTAGTTGATAATCATTGCCTAAGTCACTTGATTTCTTTGAGGGTTAATGAATGACAACTTTGTAATTTCTATCATTCTTTCTATATTATTAGCCAGTATTTTTCTGTGATATAGCCCTATTTCAATAGGGAAAGCCTATTTGGTTACCCAGAAATACAGTTCCTACTGAAAAGTAAGGATAAAAACTTAATTTTTCCCTTTAGTTGCCAATTTTTAGAGTAAAATCGAAAATAGGTTTAATCACCACCTCAAATGTTAGTATGTGAGTTTTTTCTGACTGTTTCCCAAGTAGTAGACTCAGGAATTTTCATGGATTTTAAAAATCAGTTATTGAATTTTTTGGATTAACTACAGTTGTCATTCTTTTTCATGCTCAAGTTACTATACCTTTGGCCAGTGGGCCTCTTTGAGCTGGCTTCTTTGTCCTTTTAATACAACCCCGTCAAATTTTTTAAAAACATTTAAAAATTTCAAACTCACAGTAATGTTATGAACACTCATATGTCTCACCTAGGTTAATGAAAAGTTGCCAACATGTTACTTAACCTCTAAGTATTTCAGCATATGTCTTCTAAGAACAAATATTCTCTTATATGGCTTAGAATACCATTATCACATTCAAGAAATTTACCATTAATATAATAATATTCTATGTATTTCATATTCAGATATCTTCAATTATTCCAATATGTCTTTATAGCCTGAGGAGAAGGATATTTTAGTCCAGGGCCCAGTGAGGATCACACATTGCATTTGGTTGTCATTTGTCTTTTGTTTTTTATGACATTTGACTGTTTGGAAGAGTCCAGACGAGATGTCTTGTAGAATATTCCACAATCTGGATTTGTCTTAATTGCTTCCTTGTGGTTAGATTCAGGTTAAATATTTCTGACAATAATACTTTTTTACTACATACGTGATGTGTGTCCTCCTCAGTGTATCACATCAGGAGACACATAATGCCAATTTGTCCCGTTATTGGTAATGCTAAGTTTGATCACATAGTTAGATGGTACCTGCTAGATTTCCCCCTTTGTAATTAATAAGTAATCTGAGTTGATACTTTGAGATCATGTGAATATCCTATGCCCCGAAGATTTTTAACTCAGTTACGTTGCTGCTTGCAAATTGATGATTTTTTTGATTCTCTTGTTCTTATTTATTAGCCAGCATTTTTCTGTAATAAAGAACTCCCTCTCCCCGCTTTTGATCCCTATGGACTGGGATTCTTTTTATATTCAGTGTGTTATAATTCATTACCATCATCATTATTTTTGATGCTCAGTTTGTCTCAAATTTGGCCTATGGTAATGACCCATTAATTTTTGAAAGCCCCGTCTAGCACAGTGATATGCCCCAGGCTCACCTTGTACCTCCTGTGTCCCTTTCCTGGAATCATTCATTTCTCTGAGGAGTTCTGGTTCCTTTTAGTGTGGGATGATATCAGAGACTACTATCTGGGTGCTAGGAGGCACTAATAAAAGCAGAGCTGCTCTAGTTTTAGTGGGAGCTGACTTGACCTCACACACTTTGTTACAATGAGAAATCACGCCATACCTCTCAACTGCAGCCCCTGTACTGAACCTTAGGAAGTCCTACAGAGAGCAGTTTGAAATCCACAGGAGTTAAAACTTTTTATCGTGTTCCTTTGTGCTCTTTTAAGATTTGGTAACTAAATGCTAATGTTTATTAACACAAAGAACCTGGATATGTCTGAAAAGTGGTTTGTTACTTGCACATGATCATCCAGGATATGTTCTGTCTTCCAGTCCAGAAATTTGTTCCTCATGTGCTTACCACAGCCCCATGAAATATGGCATTGATTTAATCCTTGCTTCTGGGATGGGTTCCTTGAAGACCTTGAAGTTAGTTTCTCCTTTAAATAATAACAGAGTATTAATTCTGTAACCTTGTGCTCCTTTCTCTGTTAGTAGCTTTTGTTATAGGGGCTGTAGTAGTACTTATAGGACATCTGCTATTTCTGTGCTCAGTCCATCTCTGTATCTTCCTTATCTCAGTCCTAACATGGCCAACACAGTAAATGCTGCTCTGAAGCCTTTGGAAACACTTTCCCGGATTGTGAACCAGCCCAGTAGCCTTTTTGGCAGCAAGAGCGCTTCTAGCAAGAGCAAGTCTGAGCAGGATGCCCAAGGAGCCTCTCAAGACTCCAATAGCAACCAACAGGACCCAGGTAGGGAAGCAGAACCAATGGACTGGAGAGCTGGAGGGGTGAGAGTAGTTATTTAATGGACATGGGATCACAACTGTTCTAGCTTGGTATTGTTTCCCTGGGAACTTGCTGGCCTTCCAGAGATCTGTCGTAGTAGCATGGGAATCTGCCCCACAGTTGCTTAAAATTGCAGCCTTATTTTGCTATCCTCACACGTAGCCTTGTCTTTTCCTTTGTCACACATTCATTTATTCTCTGAGAACTTGTAAACTTGCCCAGGGAAGGGACCTCATTGTCTTCATGCTTGCCTTATGATGCCTAGCACATAGGCACCCTTTGATTATTTTGCTGGTTGGTTGATTGTTTCAGGCGAGCCTGGGGAAGCAGAAGTGCAGGAGGAGGATCATGATGTCACTCAGACAGAGGTGGCAGATGGGGATATCATGGATGGGGAGGCTGAAACCGACTCAGTGGTGATTGCTGGGCAGCCTGAGGTGCTCAGTTCACAAGAGATGCAGGTAGGGAGGCAGATCACCCATCATACCTCTATTACGACACTGAACCAAACCACCAGGTGGTGTGGGTGGGTGAATACTTTAGATCCTTGCTTCAATGCTGTCTGCTTTGCAGAGAAGCACAGATGATATGCTTAGTAGGTGCTCAGTAAATGTGTTTGAATTGTATTAAATGAGGGGGAGCAGGGCCAGGATGCCATGTACTATGAAATGGTATGGATCCCAACAAGAAAACGTAAGCACAGGTGAAATGTTGAAATAGAAGGCTGGCCTGTGGCCTTTGGGCTCAGGGTCTTTGATTTACTTGGCTCTGGTCATTAATGGAAGCTCCTTAACATCACCTTATACCTATAGCACCAGCTCTCATTGGGGCATTAAGTGGCAGTCTTCTAAAGACCCTAAAGAAAGTATTGTAATTTCTGGAGCCTGGTAGCAATGGGTAAGAAATTGGGCCAGCGGTCCTAAACTGCTGGCTCTAAGGAGATTTGCGTGTATTCCTGGACAGTATAAAGACTAACCGGGTATCAGATAATTGGGATGAACCCATTTGAAGGACAGTCTTGAGTGTGGATTGGCAGCAAGTGGTAGTTTCTGTGCTATTAGCACCAACTGTGTGGTTTTTATGTAACATCCACTGTCACACATGTCCTAGAAATGTATGCTCCCTTGCTGGCTTTTTTAGGGTTTCAGTACTAGCACAATGTGTGCATCCATATATATGTTCTGTTTCTCTGCAGGTTGAGAATGAGCTGGAGGACCTGATAGATGAGTTGCTTGAGAGGGATGGCGGATCTGGGAACAGTACAATTATAGGTGAGAGCCCCAGAACTGAGTATAGCCTCTTCCTTTGTCTCAGTCTCTCTTGGGAGGACCCTTTTTCTCATCATCTGCTTGCTCAGCTCTGCCTGAGGGCTCATAGCCAGCCTAGATTGCTGCTTGTCTTGATGTTGACGGTCTTACAGATGAGAAATTCACAAGCCATCTACAGACCTGTGGCAGGTCTGAAGTGTTGCCTGTGTATGGGGGTGGCTGTGGGGGTGACCGTCAGTATAGATGATACATCAGACACATTGAAAGAGTGTTTATTCTTGGAAGCCTAGAGAAGGCTGTAGGGTGAGACGCGCTTTTCTTCCAGTTCTTCAGTGAAACCCAGAGGCTTTTCGCCTCTGAGTCTCAGTAGTGCGTAAAAAGAGTGATTGTTCCCTAAGGGTGGCCCTTTTTACATCTCGGAGGGAAAACAACAGCGGTTACCCTACTGTCACCTGGCTCTAAGGTGTATGTGTTACTTATTTTTATTGTATCGGTCGAGTAAATCAAAGGATAAACGCAAGTAGACACGTATTCTTAAATTTTACCAAGCTTTTTCACACCCAGTATCTTCTTTGGTTTCACAATTAATGGGATTGGCAGGGCAGATGTGATCATCCCATTTTACAGATGAGGAAACTGAGACTCAGACAGGTAAAGTGACTGGCCAAGCTCACTTAGCTAGTTGATAGCAGAGAATCCAGGTCTTCTCCCTCATACAAAAAAAGTGGATATCTACTAGGTGTACATAGCTACTTTAGGCGCACCCAGTCTGGAAAGGGAAGTCCTCTGTTGTTCAGTGAAGGCTCTGCTCTGTAACCTTCAGTGAGCAGAAGTGGAGAGGATGAATCACAAGAGGACGTGCTGATGGATGAAGCTCCTTCCAACCTCAGCCAAGCTTCCACCTTGCAGGCCAACCGAGAAGGTGAGAGTGCCGAGGCCAGAAAGGCCTCCCTTCTTGCCCTGCACGTCTGACAGACACTACACTAGGGTTTTCCTGGAGGCAGCTGCCCAAATGTGCAGAATAAGGAAGCATCTGTATGCATGCGCTGACATACACCATCCACTTTATCCTCAGCCAGTTTTTCAATTAACATATTACTACTGCTTGCCCAAAGTTTGTCACTTCTTACTTGGTTCGCTTTCTTCTCACCCACCTGCTATCATCGCTCCAGATTTCCTCTTACCAACAGGATGCAGTTAGTAGCAAAGTAGGGCTGAAAAGGCAAGGGGGCACCAGCAGACTTGGCCAAGTCCTAGACCATTGATCCTCAAGCACCACCCTGCTCAGTGTGTTGATGCATCAATTGGCACTCTCAGGAAATCAGGGCTGGCTCACTAAGTCTGTACATCACCCCAAATCTGGTTCTTCCTCTCCTAGAGTCAGATACCCCATCTCCTTCCCAGTCAATCTGCTGGCCTGCACAGTAGCCTGTTTTCTAGCTACTCAGTATAGTCCTCCAATGTGCTCCCTTTGTTTTAGATTCCATGAATATCCTGGACCCTGAGGATGAGGAGGAGCACACTCAGGAAGAGGACAGCAGTGGCAGTAACGAGGATGAGGATGATAGTCAGGATGAAGAGGAGGAGGAGGAGGAAGATGAGGAAGATGATCAGGTGAGGGGGGACTGTGTTTGGGTTGGTTCAGACAACCTCTTCCTTGGGAACACAGCTGGAGAAAACCAACAGTCTGGGTTGCTAGCCTCAGCGCCTCCCTCCCTCATATGCAAATGTGGCCATGACACCAGACTTCAGAAAACCCTTACCTCCAGCAATTCTCCATCTCCTATTTTCCCCTTAAGGAGGATGATGAAGGTGAAGAGGGAGATGAAGACGATGACGACGATGGCTCTGAGATGGAATTGGATGAGGATTACCCTGATATGAACGCTTCTCCCTTGGTCCGATTTGAGCGCTTTGACCGGGAGGATGATCTCATCATTGAGTTTGACAACATGTTCTCCAGTGCTAGTAAGATACAAGGGCTCAGCTGGGTTTTATCTCTTGATTCTTATACCCTTCTCTAGGGTAAGCCAAGCAGTGAACCAAAACAACTATCTCTCTGATACATACAGAACTTCTTTTCCTATGCTGACTTCCCTGGGGCAAGGGATATCTGAATCCATCTCTCTCAGTAATGTATACTTAGAAGAAGGAATAGTGAGAGGCTGCTTTTGTTCTCTCCACCTCACTTAACAGGCAGCCATTTTAGACCCTGGACAACTTGATGATTTGCTTGATTTGGAAAAATAAAATGTATGAGACCAGGGCTGACTGCATCACACACCCATATGCACGCTATAGTAACAAGCAATCGATAATTCTTATGTCTGTAGTACTGGATCTTGAGGGTTTGGATGAACACCTTTGAACTTTGCATTAGGGAGTAGAATTGAGCATATTCACCCTGTTCATCAAGGATGCATCTTTTCAGGAGGAGGGAATGAATTTCTTCCCTCCTCCCCTATCAACATCAAAGTTCCCTTCTAGCATCCAGTTAGAGAGTCAAGTTCCTATAATTAAGCTGTCTTCATAGGACAGGTCTTGACCCCAAATCACAAGCATGATATAGCAGAAAACACTGAACTATTCTGGTCTCTTGTCTTGGCCAAGTAATCTCTTACCTCTTTGAGCCTCAGTTTATCACCTGTAAATGAAAGGTTTCAAAAGGAAAGAGGGAGGGGGCATGCCAGGGGTTGAATTAGATAATTTTCAATATACCTTCTGTGATTATCTTTGCTGTTTTGTGATTCTCATCAGTCTTCCTTATAGCTGAGTCTTTGTCCGTTCCACAAATTGAATATTTGAGGAGTGCCTACTGTGTCCTAGGTACTAGGGATACAACAGTAAATAAGAAAACAGTCCTCATCCCTCATAGGAGCTTATGATTTATTAGGAATTATAAGTAAGCAGGCATCACATTGCAGTATGGTAAGAAAGCACAGAGTAGAAGGTTATCTAACCCAATCTGTAGAAGTCAGGCTTCACACAGGAAGTGACATCTAGTCTTAAGAATAAAAGAGCAGGTGAAGAAGAGGGAGAAGAATCTTTAAGGTGGAGGGAGCAGCATGTTTCTGCGGGGCCTAGAAGCATCATGTGGCTGTAGTGTGGAGAATGGATTGGGATAAGGTACTATAGGAGGCTGTTGCAGTATGTAGGCAAGAGATGGTGGCATAAGCTATGGTAGTGTCAGTGATCATAAATGAGGTGTGGGAATGAGGGAGAAAGGACAAAGCTCAGGTTTCCGTGTGAGGAAGTAAGGCCCAGGAGACATGGTTCTGTTTGAGCAACCACGGAAGAAATTTCTTCTTGGCACTGACTCCTTTGTATTTTGTCCTTGCAGCAGACATCCCCCCATCCCCAGGAAATATCCCTACCACCCACCCACTAATGGTACGCCATGCAGACCACAGTTCCCTGACACTGGGCAGTGGCTCCTCTACCACTCGTCTCACTCAGGGCATCGGGCGCAGTCAGAGAACCCTAAGGCAGCTGACGGCCAATACAGGCCACACCATTCATGTTCACTACCCAGGGAATCGCCAGCCCAACCCTCCTCTTATACTTCAGAGGTGAGTTGCAGAGAAGACCTGTTGGGTTTGCTGGAGCTCTTGTAAGAATCTTCACTGGGCTTCAGCATTGTCCTGACCTTGGGGGAAACAATCTATCAGTTGCTTAATGGTCTTGTCACGCACACAGATAAGGTATTTATCCCATTTCTTTGTGGATTATACGTGCAGCCTTTTCAGAAAACCAAATTGAAAGTCGTGTTCTTTTGCTTGAGAGTATTATGCATTAAGCCCTCAGGGCCTTAGAGTTC
>NW_004444169.1:632905-669665 GCF_000243295.1 Trichechus manatus latirostris | reverse complement strand
CGTGCAGCCTTTTCAGAAAACCAAATTGAAAGTCGTGTTCTTTTGCTTGAGAGTATTATGCATTAAGCCCTCAGGGCCTTAGAGTTCAGTGGGAGAAACAATTAAGAAGTGAAAGAAAGGGATATAGGTGTTGTAATGGTCAACATGGTTCAGTGATCTACTCCAGAAAATCAACCAGTGAAAACCCTATGGATGACAATGGTCGATCCGCAGCTGATCATGGGGATGGCACAGGACTGGGCAGCGTTTTGTTCTGTTGTGCATGAGGTTGCCATGAGTTGGGGGCTGACTCCACAGTGCTAACAACAGCAAATGGTCAATGTACTCTGACTATAGTGGGGATATGAAAGAGGCATACCCTAACACAGTGCCTGGCGTGTGGACGCTTATCAGTGACATTCTGTGCCAGGAATTATAGAATAATATACAAGCTCCACCCAAACAAAATCCTCAGACTGGTGGGGTAGTCAGAAAAGTAATTTAAGACTTACGTGTAGCATGATAAGGTTCCTAATAGCGTTTTACATTTAATAGGGAATACAGAGATTCTCACAGTAACAGGTTGCAGGAGCCCTATGGACTTACAGTGACCATGGTACCCCACCATCACTCTACAGGTTGCTGGGTCCCTCAGCTGCTGCCGACATTCTTCAGCTGAGCAGCAGCCTCCCCCTACAAAGCCGGGGCCGAGCCCGCCTTCTTGTGGGCAATGATGACGTCCACATCATCGCCCGGTCTGATGATGAACTACTGGATGACTTTTTCCATGACCAGAGCACAGCTACCAGCCAAGCAGGCAAGTTTGTATAGTGAAAGATAGGGTAAAGTTTGTCAAATTCTCCTTTTCCCTGCTGAGGGAAAGCAAAACACTATCTGCCCTGGAGAAACTTCATTTTATAGGAGCCAATGACTTAGCCAAGGGCAACAAAAACTTTTAGTGTCTCTGGGTACCTGTTATGAGCCAAACCTTGTGATAGACACTACGCTGGGTTCTGTTAGGAAAACACCACAATTTGTGGATCAGTTGACACTTGACAAGGCCAAGAGTCTCACTCTCCTTTGTTCCCCTACAGGAACCCTGTCCAGCATCCCCACAGCCCTGACCCGCTGGACAGAGGAATGCAAAGTTCTTGATGCTGAGAGCATGCACGACTGTGTTTCAGGTGTGTGGCAGTTGATTATCAGGGAGGTGAGCTTCCAGGCCTTGGACGAGTGCATGGTGTTAACCTGGTTTGCTGTGGCCGTAAGCTCTGCCTCTTGGCTTCCTCCTTCACCCCACCAGACCAGCCTCTGATCTTTGCCTCTTTGATTTAGTCGTTAAAGTGCCCATTGTCAATCACCTGGAATTCCTGAGGGATGAGGAGCTGGAAGAAAGGCGGGAGAAACGCAGGAAACAACTGGCTGAGGAAGAAACAAAAATGAGTGACAAAGGCAAAGAAGATAAGGAAAACAGGGATCAGAGTGCCCAGGTGATTCCCAAGGGCTGGGAGGATTCGCCTCTGCCTGTGTCTGCCTTAACTTTCGTATAGTTTTGGCATACATGTGGCACCAAGAGCCACTGAAGAATCCTAGAACATTCATATTGAACCTGAGAAATGATTCATTCCAAATTCACCATACACTCATAACATTTTTAAGGGAAAGAATTCAAACCCACAGGGAAAATTATTTCCCCAGTGTCTCACTGAGAAGAGCTAAAGCTAGAACCAGAATGGCTCCTGACTCAGTCACAATGTGTAGTCTCTATCTTCAGTGACTGAAGCTTGACCAGGAGAATGACCTGGTCAAGGGACTTGGAATTTAGCAATAAGCCTATGCTCTTGATTGTTCAATTCCATTTTCCTCAGTGGACTGCCAGTGTGGGGAACCTTATCAGGATCCTGTTCCATCAGTTGGATAAGTCAGCCTTAGGTATCAGATTAGAGGAAACGTTCGTATTATGAACCCTGTCGCCACTTATCATTTTCTGGGGCTCAGTTTGAGAAATCTTTAACATGGATTTGGTTTGGAAAGAAGCTACCTACCTTTTTCTGACACTTCTGGGACATCGAATAGTAGAGCTGTAAAATATATGAGATAAAAGCTGATAGAATTATAAAGAAATTCAAAAAATTTAGTGAAAGATTTTGCTCTACCCCTCTTAGCAGTTAGGGTATCATAAAAATAAGGACATTAAAATGTTCAATTATAACAGGCTTGAGCTAACATATCTTTATAGACAACTTTTTTACCTAATAGAACATTGTTTTAAACACCTAGAAAATAAGCAAACCTTAACATGTGATTGAAAAAGCTAGAGAGGACAAAATAAGCCCAAGGAAAGGAAATATATAGAGAGAGAGACAAAGCTTTAAGAAATTCTGGCTGGTCTTGAGATTGTGTTCAGATTACGTCCTATGCCCAGCACTTTTTATAGGTGATCTTTATAGTTCAGTTAGCCACTTGGCGGTGTTGTGTCCCTTTCCCCTTCCCCCCCACCCCCGTCCTGCAAGCCATCCTTGAATGTGAGTATGTATAGAGAAATTGGTATGTATTTTCACACTAAAGCGATCATCTTCCTTTGGTGACATAGTAAAAGCATTTTCAATCCCAGGTCATTGAACTCTCCTGGGGGGTATATGTGAGGGATGGTGACTATTGCATAGACCTCTGTCTCACGTCTGTGCGGTCCCACATTGGTCTGTCCCTTCTCTTCACAGTGTACTGCATCTAAGACAAATGATTCAACTGAACAGAACCTCTCAGGTAACTTTCCCTTTCTTTTCCCCTTCCTGCTAAATACTGATTAGTTCTTTCTTGTGACCCTTCCGAGTAGCTGGCCCAAGTGGGCTGAAGATGAACACTGGTGCTCTGTAGGATGAGGTAGTAGATTGTATAGTTTTAGGGTTATACCCCATCTTGGAGATAACTATACAGTCTACTGTCTTTCCCACGGTAGTACACTTCTCCTCTGACTGGATCTATTCAGGTTCTTGTTTTGATTATACTGTGTTTCATTCTGGTATGTGTAGCCAGGCATTTGTCCTGTTCCCTTTCCTGACTGCAGCTCTGTCCTCTGAAACTGAGCATATACATTTTTGATGTGGTTAATCCTTTGGTGCCTACCATGGTGTGTGGTGCTTTATGAGAATACCTGATGACAGTGGTTCCCAAATGCCAGTGAAAATGAACACAAATAAGGGAAGTTTAATGAGTTTTTCATAAAGCTGAATTTATTCAAAGGACTTTTTTTAAAGATTATATCCTTCCTAATTCTTTCATATCAAAATATTTTTATTAAATGACATTGACAGGATTTTTTTTTTATATTGCAAAACTAAAAGTAACCCTGTATTGGTCTCTTCCTTTTTTTAATCTAAATTTTATTGGTCCATGGAATCTAAAAGCCTAGGAACCATTGTCTGGGGCAATCTGCTTTGAGGGAAGGTGGTTCTGTGGGCTAAATCGTATTCCTACCGTATGCTTTTTATTCCTTCTAATCTTAAAAATGGTTAGTAACCGGTTTGTGATTATAACAACCAGTCCATGTGGTACTATATGTCTCCCCCACCCCTATTTCCTCAGAACTTTCTTCTGCTTCTTTATACCTTCTGTCTCCTTTGGCACTTGAGTTGGGGAATGATTGTACCAAAGCCTACACAATATTTTTTTAAAGCGCTGAGAGAGGGTAGGTGTCCTAGTGTCTTTAATCAAGCAAAAGGTCTCTGAAAGGGGCCGTCACCAAGTAGAATGGCCTTTTAACTTTGTCATTCTTGCCTACTGCTCTTACTCTCACTAGAGGATTCTGCTCATGCCGCGGTGAGGTAGTAAGTTGTATTGTTGTGGGGTAGGGATTTTAGGCCCCAATTAGAAGATAACTATACAACCTACTACTTTCCCTGGTGTGTGGCATATTCACATTTAGTCTTGGCAGTGTTGCCTCCAGCAGGCAAAGTTGTAGGTGTTCTCTGATAATTAGGACTGGAAGAAAAGGGAGGTAGAAGGGGACAGACAATATTTAGGGTGAGGCAAATGTAATTGTCCTTCACTGATTAGCCTAGCACATGTAACTGATTATTTTAACTTCAGGCGTGAACTCAGACATTTTGCTATTCAACTTTATAATGATTTCATGTATTTAATAATAGAACAAGAATGTGCAGAAGGGAATGGAAAGTGTGCTTTAAGAGTTTTGAGAAAAATTCTGACCATTTCTTGCTGCAAATAGATGAGGAAATTGGAGAATCAATAGGCTTTTGGTAGATTTTCTGTGTACCTATAGAGACATTTAGCCTCGCCCTATCTATGTGGCCTTAAATCTTCCACTTCCACCTGGGCACAGAAGGGATTTAATTCTTAGGATCCATAAAGAACCGGATCCCCAGTTCTTGGGACAGAGCTAACACTGTACCTTAGCCCACATCCTGAGCATTCCATACTAGTCAAGAGCATTCCTTGGAAAAATTGGTGGTGGGAGGAATACTGCATCTCTTGTCAGTCCACATGTGCTGATTGGGTGGCTGATTGCCCTTTAATCCCCATTATTGTTCTTTTCGAGAAAGATGGGACTCCTATGCCTGACAGCTACCCAACAACCCCATCTTCAACTGATGCAGCTACATCAGAGTCCAAGGAGACCCTTGTCACTCTGCAACCCTCACAACAGCAACCAACACTCCCACCCCCACCAGCCTTAGGAGAGATTCCTCAAGAGCTGCAGTCCCCAGCTGGAGAAGGGGAGAGTTCTACACAGCTATTGATGCCTGTAGAGCCAGAGGAATTGGGTCCTACAAGACCAAGTGGAGAAGCAGAGACAACTCAGATGGAGTTATCCCCAGCTCCCACTATAAGTGAGTAGAATTTCAAAGTTTTAGTGGGTGTAACATAAGGGAAGAATAGATATCTTTGTAGTTTCTCTTTGCTCTCTTACTTCAGAGAAATAATAAGAGCTCAAGAATTGTAGCTTGTACTTTAGCTTTCTTAGGTAAAGCTGAAGTTTCCTTTCTGTGTCCTCATGTGATTATACATCTGGCATTGATGATAATACCATTATCATGTTTATTGAGGTAATTACTCTGTTCCCATTCTGTTTTTGCGAGGCTTATTTATATTATTTAAAAGCAACCCTCCAAAGTAGATGGTGTTATCTCCTCTAATAAACTAAAAATCAGAAGTTAAATAATTAGCCCAAAGTCACTCAGTAAGTAAGTGAGCAGAGATTAAAATCTAGATGTGTCTGACTTTAAAGCTTGATCTTCTTCAACAGTTTCAGTAATGGCAAGCATGTAGCCCCACACATATAGTTCTCCCATCATCCTGACAGACACCATTTATCTCATGGCAGTATTTCCTACTGATCTGAAATGGGGCCTCAAAATTATTCTCAGCACAGTGTACCAACAGGGTGATCTCAAACCTGTTTGCCATCTCTGCTCTATACCATGTTTCCTATGATGTGCTCTGGAGAAACCATAAGGTGTTTTTTCCCTTCAAGGAACCTTGTTTATTTAGATAACCAGAACCAATGTGCATGTATAAATGGTGCAGGGAATCTAAAAAGTGACAGGATCCCTTACTTGGGGGTGCTTAGGGAAGATGTTTTGCAGGCTTGCTGTGGAACACAGTAAATGTTCAACAAATGATACGAAGAGCTTGAGCTGAACCTTAAAAAGCAGATGAAATTTTGGGGAAACAGCAGACCAGCATGGATGAAGGGAGGGAGTGAGAAATGTGATCTGAATCCTCCTAAGGAAACAACCCTATCAAAGACCTTGTCTGTTAGTTGCTGGTTCTTAATTCTGCCCCATATTCCAGGCAGAGACCTAACCTCTCCCTACGACTTCCTCCTAGCCTCTCTTTCACCAGAGAGAGCTGAAGATTCTGATGCACTGACGGCTGTCAGCAGTCAACTGGAAGGCTCTCCCATGGACACCAGCAGCCTGGCTTCCTGTACCCTAGAGGAGGCTGTGGGTGACACCTCAGCAGCTGGCAGTTCTGAGCAACCCACAGCAGGCAGCACCACTCCTGGAGATGCCCCACCAGTTGTGGCAGAAGTGCAAGGCAGGGGTGATGGATCAGGGGAACCTGCCCAGCCTCCTGAGGACAGGTAAGCACTGTGTGTGTGGGCAAGAGGAGGGCAGGGTGTGTTGGAGGGTGTTTCAAGCCATATTTATACTTGTTAACTGATGGACATGTTCGTTACACTGGCGAGATCAGCCTGACTTCTATGGGAAAAAGGAGTATTTTGTAAATGGGAAACCATAATACAGAGAACCACCTGAAAATGATTTTCCACAGCTCTCCGCCTGCATCCTCTGAGAGTTCTTCCACCAGAGATTCTGCCGTGGCCATTTCTGGAGCAGATTCCCGAGGAATCCTAGAAGAGCCACTGCCTTCAACAAGCAGCGAAGAAGAAGATCCCCTTGCAGGTGAGTTCCACAAGTGCTCAGACCATCCTGGGATTGTTAAGACCTAGTAGCCTTTGGCATGGAAATGTCCACCACTCAAAGTTTCATCCAGAATGGAGGGCATATATATAGGAGAAGGACTGGCAGTGAGGGGGTGCTGGTATGGCATAAAGGAATGAGCTCAGGCTTTGGAGTCAAACTGATCTTAGCTCAGATCCCCACTCTGCCGCTTCCTACCTTTATGACCTGTGGCCATTATGTAATTTCTCTGCTCTTCATTGATATTGAGGGAGTGATAATATCTACATGGCAGCATCTTTATGAAAGTTAAGTGACAGTGTGCACAAGGAACCTGGCACAAACGAGTTATTCTGAGTCTAGGGACACTGGTTGGGCCCTCTCTGTGTGTCCTGTGTCCTTTGCAAGCGCTGAGGACATACAAAGCTGATTTCCCATAAGCAGTGACATTGGTTTCTTTTCTCCAGGTACATCTTAGGCATCAGTAGAGGTGGGAGTCACTTCACATCTTGCATTTCCCCTCAGGTATCAGTCTCCCTGAAGGCGTGGACCCCTCTTTTCTGGCTGCTTTGCCTGATGACATCCGCCGGGAAGTCCTGCAGAACCAGCTGGGCATCCGTCCACCAACACGCACTGCCCCCTCAACAACTAGCTCAGCTCCTACAGTGGTAGGGAATCCTGGCGTGACTGAAGTGAGCCCGGAGTTCCTGGCTGCCCTGCCTCCAGCCATTCAGGAGGAAGTATGTGAGCGGGAAGGTGATGGGGCCAGGCTGCTTGGCAGTAGGTATGCCCCCACTGACTATTTCTGCTCCATAGGTGCTGGCACAGCAGAGAGCTGAGCAACAGCGACGGGAACTGGCACAGAGTGCCAGTTCAGACAGCCCCATGGACCCTGTAACCTTCATCCAGACTCTGCCCTCAGACCTGCGCCGTAGCGTCCTAGAGGATATGGAGGACAGTGTGTTGGCTGTGATGCCACCTGATATTGCAGCTGAGGCTCAAGCCCTACGGCGAGAGCAGGAAGCCCGACAGCGGCAGCTCATGCATGAGCGTCTATTTGGGCACAGCAGCACCTCTGCACTCTCTGCCATTCTCCGAAGCCCGGGTACAGAGGGAGGCAAGTGGGAGGGCTCTGGGATGCCCAACTTTGGCCACATGAGGCTCTGTTATTCCCCTTTGTGTTTCCTGGACCCAGGTTAATGCCCCCTCCCCAATCTCAAGTTCCTTTTTTTTTTTTTTTTCTTTTTTTTTTTTTTATTCCTTCCAGCTTTCACCAGTCGACTGAGTGGTAATCGTGGGGTCCAATACACTCGCCTCGCTGTGCAGAGAGGAGGCACCTTCCAGATGGGGGGTAGCAGCAGCCATAACAGGTACCTTTGTCTTTTTTCACCTTCCCGTACCACCTTTCTACTAGTCCAACTCCTGTATAGATGGAGAAGCTGAAATTCTTAGCAGCTGAGCAACTTCGATATTTCCTTGAATGAGTGGAGAGCCAGATCTTTGGACTCCCCCTTCTGAAAGCCATACCTTTGGGTTAGTCTAGCTACTACAGACATAATCATAATGAAAGACAGGGGCAGCAGGTACTAGCTATGGTTTTAACTAATAGGAAAGCCACCTGCCTTTTATGCAAATAGGAAAACAGTGAACTACTTGCTTTGATATTATAGCATCCAGGCTGGGGAAGTAAAGAGGCGTTAGTTATTAACCAGGCTGAAGCAGAGTGGGCTCAAAACGTGAAGGGAGTAATCAGTTCCAGCCTGTAAGGCAGGCATGGCTCCACTCTGGTAGTCTAGAGAAGGCAGAAATAAGTGTTGTCACCTTCACATGTGGTAAAATGATAACAAAACTATACACATACTTTAGACCACTATCAATTTCCTGATTTTGATACTGTACTATAGTTATGTAACAAGTGTGGTGAAGGCTACACAGGGATCTCTTCTGTACTACTTTTGCAACTTTCTGTGCATCTATAATTATTTCAGAATAGTTTTAAAATTTAAAAGTGTTACCACCTAAATTGGACAGTCAGATTTTACCAGTTGATGGTACTTGATACAGACCTGGGCTGGAATCTCTGCTCTCTTCACAGTAACTCTGTGATGTAGGGCAAGTCACTTAAACTGTTTGAGCCTCTTGTTCATCATCTCAGAAATGAGCAATTCTCTAATCTTCACAGCAGCCCTGTGAAAAAGATGCTGTAGAAATTGTAAAGTGCCTGGTACGTAGTAGACATTCAGTGAGGGCAGCTGTTGTTACTATTAAGAGAGCTTAGACTGGATCCCCTTCCCTTCTTGAGCCTCTTTGGAGATAATCCATTTCATTTTCCTCCCCGTATTCCTAGGCCTAATCCCAGAGCTCTAACTGAAGTGTTACCCAGAGACCATATTCTATTTCCAGGCCTTCTGGCAGTAACGTGGACACACTTCTCCGACTCCGAGGCCGGCTCCTTCTGGACCACGAAGCCCTGTCTTGTCTCTTGGTCCTGCTTTTCGTAGATGAGCCAAAGCTCAACACTAGCCGTCTACACCGAGTACTGCGAAATCTCTGCTACCATGCCCAGACCCGCCACTGGGTCATCCGCAGCCTGCTGTCCATCTTGCAGCGCAGCAGTGAGAGTGAGCTGTGCATTGAAACACCTAAGCTCACCACAACTGAGGAAAAGGGCAAAAAGTCAAGCAAGAGCTGTGGGTCAAGCAGCCATGAGAACCGGCCCCTGGACCTGCTACACAAGATGGAGTCTAAGAGCTCCAATCAGCTTTCTTGGCTCTCAGTATCCATGGATGCAGCCCTAGGCTGCAGGACTAATATATTCCAGATCCAGCGTTCAGGGGGCCGGAAACATACCGAGAAGCATGCAAGCAGTGGTTCCACTGTCCACATCCACCCCCAGGCTGCTCCTGTTGTCTGCAGACATGTTCTGGACACACTTATTCAATTGGCCAAGGTGAGAAGCTTGAAGGAACTTAACTCCTTGAGGGATTGAAGAGGGGTGGCAGCCAACAATCAGGGTGAAATCTGAACACTGAGGGAGTTAGTGAGTCTCTGTTCTGGCCTTTCTCTTTGCTGTTATCTTAAGTGTTGAGCCCTGTATTGTTTCTGGGAAATTGTCCAGTAGATAACTTCGGGGTTTTTTATCTTCACTCTTTACAATTTTATGTATTATCTCATTCAGTCATCAAAACAACCCTCTGCGGTCTGTATGATCCCTGTTTTACAGATGAAGGAACGGATACAGAAAGTTTTAGTGGCTTTGTCTTGTGGCTAGTCAGTGATGGAGCTGGACCTAGACCATAGTTCTACCATTTGAGGGCCTACCTTGTGCCAGGCACCTTGCAAGGCAATGTAGGTATCCTCCCCATTTTATAGGTGCAGAGACTTAAGGCTCGGAAAAGTTTGCAAGTCAGTCTATCTCCCTACAAAGCCGTTGTCCATTTCTCTAGACTACTTGGCCATCTCTTGGATAAAACTCCTGTATGGCATCTCTCCAAAGCTGTCCAAAGGAGAAGAGAGTCTGGGAACCAGTTGTCTCTCCCTGTCAGGAAGGCTCATTTTTTATATAGGCTCCCAGACCAATACTGTCCTTCTTTTTCTGGCAGGTGTTTCCCAGCCATTTCACACAGCAGCGGACCAAAGAAACAAACTGTGAGAGTGATCGGGAGAGAGGCAGTAAGCAGGCCTGTAGCCCGTGCTCTTCACAGTCCCCCAGCAGTGGCATTTGCACAGACTTCTGGGACCTATTGGTAAAACTGGACAACATGAATGTCAGCCGGAAAGGCAAAAACTCCGTGAAGTCAGTGCCAGTGAGCGCTGGTGGTGAGGGAGAAACCTCCCCATACAGCCTCGAGGCCTCTCCACTGGGGCAGCTCATGAACATGTTGTCACACCCAGTCATCCGCCGGAGCTCTCTCTTAACTGAGAAACTCCTCAGACTCCTTTCTCTCATCTCAATTGCTCTCCCAGAAAACAAAGTGTCAGAAGCACAGGCTAATTCTGGCAGCAGTGCTTCCTCCACCACTACTGCCACCTCAACCACAACTACCACCACTACCACCGCCGCCGCCACCACACCCACTCCCCCTGCTACAACCACCCCTGTCACTTCTGCTCCAGCCCTGGTTGCTGCCACAGCTATTTCCACCATTGCCGTAGCTGCTTCGACCACAGTGACTACCCCCACGACTGCTACCACTACTGTTTCAAGTAAGTGTGGATGTTGACTGGGAGCTGTGGGTTGTTCTCTGACACCTACCTCACCTGCCGCCCCCATCCAGGTATTCCCTAAATCATACCAATTGGCTTGATTTGTGTTTGTGAGAGCAGAATGTGTTCATTCTCACTGTCATCAGCCCCAGCAGTTCTCTCTCTCTCCCTTCTTTTGCTCTCCCCCTTCTGCCCCCCAGCATTCTTTCACACTCAGACACTCCTGTGAAGACCAGCAGGCATTCACTGAATGTGGCTTCCCTAGGCTAAGCACTAAAAGGAAGGGAAAAAGAGTCTCCATCGTCAAGGAACCTCCAGCTTTTTTGATGGAGCCAGTTCTCATAGGAAGTAGTTCAAGAGCAGGCAGAATACAATGTGAATCAGGGTAGGGTAGAGTAGCTGGACCGTTCCAGGAAGTAAAGGGAAAGGGGAAATCTGCAACAGACTAGGAAGAATTACATGAAGATTTTGAAGAATAGCAGGGGCTTCAGTAGTAGAGAAATAGTTGGGAGGATTGTCTGGAGTTCTTAGTCACCTTAGAAGGTAAAGTCATAAGAGCTTTGGCATCCCAAGTTATTTGGGTTGACTTTGATGGGTGAATTTTTTCCCACTATTTTCCCATTTTGGAGCACTGTACAGCTTAGAGGTTCCTTGGTTCTGCCACTTAAGTCCCTGGCTTGTGAGTTTTATGGAGGCTTACAGTGTTCCGTCTGTTTCCTCAAAGCTTCTACTACTACTAAGGGCAGCAAGTCTCCAGCAAAGGTGGGCGATGGAGGCAGCAGCAGTACAGACTTTAAGATGGTATCCTCTGGCCTAACTGAAAACCAGCTACAGCTCTCTGTGGAGGTGAGACAAAGCTCTTCTGACCCTCTAAGGTTGGGGGAAGGAAGGATAGATGTGTGGATAATGTCTTAGTTCTCAAGTTGGGGCTTACTTCTTCTCCTCTTCTTTTCCACAGGTGTTGACGTCCCACTCTTGTTCTGAAGAAGGCCTAGAGGATGCAGCCAATGTATTACTGCAGCTCTCTCGAGGGGACCCTGGTACTCGAGACACTGTTCTCAAGCTGCTACTGAATGGAGCCCGCCATCTGGGTTATACACTGTGTAAACAGATAGGTAATAGAAGTAAAGCATCCTGTCTTTCTGAAACCTTCCACTTAGGTGTCACCTTTCTGGAAGCATTCCCTGAACCTCCAGGCTGAATCAAACTCCTGTGTGCCCCTACAGCACAGCCCCCATGTTTCCCCCTGTATAGTACTGATAACACTGGGTTGTTACCTCTCTGTTGTCTTCTGCTCAGTTATTTTTTGAGAGTAAGGGTGGGCTTCTTTTTCTGCATTCTCAGTGCTTGGCACGCAGCAGGTAATCAGTGCTTAGTGAATGGAAAAGGGAATGCATAGGAACAGCAGTACCTCCTTTGTTCTCCTTTCTGGACAACCATCAGAGCTCCATGATGAGCCTCTTAAGGCAGCTTCACCATCTCAGAGACGTGCCTACACCATATTCAGGCTCAGGAATTAAAGAGTCATAAGAATACCCTCTTCTCTTAGGTAGTTTTGAGGGTGTAAAAATTCTAAGAAAACTTGAGAATCATCTAGTTTCAGTCTTCTTCCGTATCTTACTAAGAAAAAAAGCTAAAACCTAGGTTGATGAAATAATTGGGTCAAGGAGTAGAGCCAGGTTTCTTTCAACGTGGAGAGTGTCTTCAGACTCTCCTAGATCTTGACTGTCTACTTAGTTATCTCCCTTTCAAATATGTCCCTGGAGCTGAGGTGATAGGAAAATTGGTTGGACAATATAATCTTTGCTGCATGAGAATGATAAGGTTTTTCCAGAAAAAAATTAGCCTTAGACCTTTGATTGCTGCTACCATTGATTCAGTATCCATGGGCCAAGCACTGTCCTAGGTACTCTACTACATGATTATCTCCTAATTCTCACAACAGTCTAGCTCCCTGTTATTAAGTTGGGTAAACAGAAGTGAAGAAATTTGCCTGAGATTACCACAAAACCTCTGTAAGTAGAAGAGATGTACAGGATTTAGACCCTGTCCTATCTTGGCTCCAAAACAGATACTTTTTCTCCTCTGTACTGAGCTGCATTTCATATAGATTTAACAAATTCTTAAGGTCAGGGAAATTGGTGGTCCCTGAGTGGTTGACCCATGAGCACACATATTAACCTGAGCAGAGCAGAATTTCTGCTCACCCTGGGTTCTCTGCAGCTGAGCAAAGAGGGTGACCTGGGCAAGTTTCCTAGAAAGGTTTGGCTTTTGGTGCTTCTCTAGAGAGGTCTGTGAACACTTGCTGGCTTCTCTGCCTGCCGCAGGTACTCTTCTGGCTGAGCTACGGGAATACAACCTGGAACAGCAACGGCGAGCCCAGTGTGAGACCCTCTCTCCTGATGGCCTCCCTGAGGAGCAGCCACAGACCACCAAGCTGAAAGGCAAAATGCAGAGCAGGTGGGTGGTAGCCACCCTTTTGGTTGGGGGACTAGAATCTGAGGCATCCTGAAAGGTGCCTCTTGCTGGTTTCCTGATCTTTTTCTTTCTCTGGATATCTTTTCCTGTTCTACACATGCTCAACCATATTTTTGTTCCTACTTTTGAGGTTCTTTACCCCTCTAGCTGACACCAGAATCCCCTGATTGCTGTGGGTTTTTGACACTCTCAGTATACCAAAGCCGCCTCTGCACTATCCAGGTTTGATATGGCTGAGAATGTGGTAATTGTGGCATCTCAGAAGCGACCCCTGGGTGGCCGAGAGCTCCAGCTGCCTTCTATGTCCATGTTGACATCCAAGACATCTACCCAGAAGTTCTTCTTGAGGGTACTGCAGGTCATCATTCAGCTCCGGGACGACACACGCCGAGCTAACAAGAAAGCCAAGCAGACAGGCAGGCTAGGTATGGAACTAGTGTCCGTTTGAGGGGCAGGGGAAGTGGTTGAGAACCCAGAGTCCCTGGAGGGCAGGACTTACTGTCATGTCTCCTTCCTGTTTAATCTTTCCAAAAGGAAAACAGTGATCCTTTCTTAAAATATTGAAGTCTGCATTCTGTATCTCATTCAGGCTGGCTGCATAAGAAATTCATTAGGGCAAGTGAGAAGGGGAAGCTGAAATCTGGCAGGGGAATTGGGGGCAGACCTTCTGCTGAACAAGACTTAACTCACTGGGTGTAATGCCTCTCTGCTTTCTTGATCACTCTTGACTAAAACACTGCAGCCATGCTGCTTCAGCCTTGGCCTGTCAAATCATTTTCCCTACCTCTTTCCTCCTGTCCCACAGAATTCTCTCACATGCCCTGTAATGGTAGATCTTAGAGCCTAATGATGAGCACTCTGAAGCTGCTCGAACTAGAGCTCAGAGACCTCAGCAAGATGTCCTGTGGTGGCCCAAGGGATGGTAGGAGAGAGAATATTGGGCATTCCATCTTTCTACATTTTGTATCTTGCCTTCTTTTTTCTTTCTCCCAGGTTCCTCCGGTCTAGGCTCAGCTAGCAGCATCCAGGCAGCTGTTCGGCAGCTGGAGGCTGAGGCTGATGCCATTATACAAATGGTACGTGAGGGTCAAAGGGCGCGGAGACAGCAACAAGCAGCAACGGTTAGCATGATGCCTGTGGCCCCATCATTCATTTGTCTCTCCCCTCTTTTCCCCACCACGTCATCAGTGGGGTTTCACTGCCCTTACCTTGTATGCTTTTGCATTAAGTTTGCTATATGAATGCTTCTGGATAACAGGGTTTCTTTCTGTTAGGGTTTTGTTTTTTTACTGTTTGTTGGTTGGTTTGGTTTAAAGCTTGGCTGTCATAACCCACCCTAGCTATCCAGTCAACAGTGGCGCTTTTGCAAACTGCCTAATGCTAAGTGTCTGGGTTCTGAGGGGATGTGGGTTGAAGATTTTTCAGTCTCATAGAACAATGCAAGTGCATCAGAGACATCTCAGGGATCTTGCCCTTGAAAGTGTCCAAGCTTGGTACACATCCCTCACAGCCACTTCTGTCTTTGACTGGTCCCTCCACTTTGGCCTCTGCCTCTATTCTCCATAATTCCTTGGCACCTAGGCACTCAGGAACTTTTAGGAGGAAACCTTCAGATACTTAGGTAACCAGCTCAGTGTTGGAATCCCAGCACAGAGGGTCTGCAGTAAAAGCCTGGGATATCATGTATGTGTGCTGTGGTACTATCTTCTTGTTTTCCTGTCCTTGTAACGTGCAAGTTACCTTCCCAAGACCCAAGAAATAAAGATAATATCCTGAGGCTTGTTTTTTCTTTGTGTACAATTACTATTATACAGTATGGTTTCATTGGTCATGCTAGGAATAGCCTAGAATTTGGAGGCAATGACTCTAGGGGGTAGAAAAGGATAATAGAAAGCTATTATTCTGGAAAATGAATTTTTTCTTCCCAGTCTCTTTCCCATTACCTGATGAGACAGAAGTTGGCTTTTTTAAATAACCCCACCCATCAGTGGTTGCAGTAACCTCCCCTATTATTTCACCTTTTGTGAGCAAACAGAAACAAAGAGCAAACCTTCTGCGCATCTGAGTTATATTTATGTAACCTGTCCTCAGAAGAGGACTTGAAGTCTGTAGCCAGGAGGCTGATGTCTGCCTGGACACAGGTCTGGTATAGAGGGTAGGCAATGCAGGAATCCAGGGAGCTCTTTAAAAAGGCTTGTAAATTGAAGAGTAGAGGACAGCAAAGGAGGTGGGGAGGCATTTCTTTCATCCTGGAGAGCTACAGAGTTTCATGACCAGATAGGAGAAGCTTCTTTCCAAGCCAATGATGTGTGAGAAGTAGGAAGGCCAACCTCTAGCTTGTCCCTGAGGAAAGCATAGTTGCAGCCTTTGTGTAACTTTGTCTCCTTTTTATCCAGTCGGAGTCTAGCCAGTCAGAGGCATCTGTTCGGAGGGAGGAGTCACCCATGGATGTGGACCAGCCATCTCCTAGTGCTCAAGATACTCAATCCATTGGTCAGTACTCCTGTTTACAGCCCAGTTAAAGGGAGAGCCAGCCTTTATGGAATGTCTGCCAGATCCCTTGCTTTTAATGTACCTAAGCTCAGTGTTTTCCAGTTTGTTCCAGTGAACACTGGTTTCTATAAATGTTAATAGGTGTTTACCAGCCAACTCGGAAGAAAGTCCTGGTGATCTGCTTCCAAAAGATCACAGCTTTCGAAAGCCCTGTGGAGTGCAGTTCTGCTCTGAAACACATTGGGTCGCCATGAGTTGGAGTTGACTCAATGGCAGCTGATTTGGTTTGGTTTTGGTAACAACTGAGATCACTAACCACCACAACTCCATCCTTGTTGGAGATTTGTAGCACGTGTTGCAATTCCTGTAGTAAAGAAACTATGACATGATATGGTATGGTATGATATGATATAGAGACAACATGCATTTGAGTCTTGGCTCCCCTGTTTACTAGCTCTAACACCTGAGGCATACCTCCTTTTGATTAGTTTCCTTATTTAAAATAGGATTGTTCGTAGTTGTTAGGATTAACAAGTTAATACATGTATAGCACTTAGAGCAGTACCTGGCACACAGTGAATGTTACCTATTATTAGCAACATTTCTCAAAGTTGTTTGCATACAAAATAGTTTTTGGCACCCTTTTAATACATTCCTGTAGAATAGTGTTCTCATAAAACATCTGTTTTTGAAATGCTGTATTTAGTCATTTAATATTTATCAGACTTTGGAAGAGACAGAAGTTATCCCCGTGTTTTCTTCCCCAAGGTCACATGGTCTGCAAGTGCCAGAGCCAATATTCAAACCTAGGATTGTCAGAGCTTTGAAAAATAGTCAGGATTTGGGTAGATGTTCAAGAGCAAAGGTTAGAAATTAGCCTGGGCAGGTGTTGGGGGTAGAGGATGTGTGTGTGTAGAGAGGGAGAGGGAGGAAGGGGTTAGTGAGAAAGCATTTGGTTCTTCTCCACCCAGAAGATAAGGTTGAGTCTTGTTACTGGCTACTGACCAGAATTTAGAATAAGCCCCTGATGGGTACTGGGAAAGGTATATAAGCCACAGGGGGTCTATCTGTTGCACCATAGGACAAGATGACTAATTCAAAAGACACCAGACTTAGAGTCAGAAAGATCTGGGTTTATGTCCTGTCCCTGTCCTTAGCAAAGAAAATAGGGAGAAGGCAGCCTGCTTCCGAGAGCAGCTGTCGAGATTCAACGAGGTTGATGTCATAGCACATACTTGGTAAACTGGAAAATAACCATCCAAAGTGTCACCATTGTTGCATTGCCCTGGGGTAATCCACAGGTTCTCTGGGAGCTAGGGAGGCAGTGACTAGACTAGTGCTGTCCAGTAGAACTTTCTGCAGTATCCACTAGCCATATTTGGCTGTTGAGCACTTGAAATGTTGCTAGTGCAACTGAGAAACTAAATTTATTTGGTTTTAATTTTTTAATTTATATGTCATCCAGTATAGGACTAGACCTTGCTTTTCAGATGTTGCTCAGTGGGTGTTACTCAGTGGCCAGTGGGCGACTTGATCTGTCTAGTGGTTTTGTGCATTTGTCCTCTGGTCTGAGAAAAATCTTAAGTGGAGGAGAAATCTCTAAAACTTTCTGATTCTCTCTTCTGTATGCTCTCTATAGGCTCTGATGGAACTCCACAGGGGGAAAAGGAGAAGGAGGAGAGGCCACCAGAGTTACCCCTGCTCAGTGAGCAGCTGAGCCTGGATGAGCTGTGGGATATGCTGGGGGAGTGTTTAAAGGAACTGGAGGAATCCCATGACCAGCATGCGGTGCTAGGTGAGTTGTGGTCTGAGAGCCTAGGTTTCAACCCGGTGGTCTGCTCGGGCCCTTTCTGCCAGCTTGATTTTCTTCTTCCAGGTTACTCCTCTCCTGCAGTGAGAATATACTATTTATCTATTTGTGTGTGTGTGTGCGTGTGTAAAATAAAAATTCAGAGAATTTTTTTTCCTGACTTCAGTGTCAGAAAAAAATTTTGCCTTCTTTTTAATAGACTTTAATTTTTTAGAGGAGTTTTAGGTTTACAGAAAAGTTTTGCAGAAAGTACAGAGTTCCCATATACTCCCTCTCCCTCTTGCACATTTTCTCCTATCATTAACATCTTGCAAATATTTGGTACATTTGTTACAAACTGATGAACCAATATGGATACATTATTTTTTACTAAAGTCAGTAGTTTACATTATAGTTTACTCTTCGTGTTCTCTAGTCCTATGGGTTTTTGGAGTTTTTCTATAATCTTATTTTTTTGTTGTTATTGAGAATATATTGCCTTCTCTTTTAGTAACTGGCTTTTTTTACTTTTTAGACCAGGGGAATCTTTAGATAACCGGTTGCCTATCTATTTTCCTTCAGCTGCAAGGAAGCTCTGGCTTTCTCTGTGGCTTCTTTAATCTACTATTATATTTCCCCTGCCAGTTTCATTATTTCCACCTCCTTTTTGTAGTTTCATAGTTTGTTTATGAAAGAGGAGGGGTTTGTATGTTGAGGTTTGTAAAATAAATAAGTCACTTCCCTGACACTCCTACCCCTAGTGCTACAGCCTGCTGTCGAGGCCTTCTTTCTGGTCCATGCCACAGAGCGGGAGAGCAAGCCTCCTGTCCGAGACACCCGTGAAAGCCAGCTGGCACACATCAAGGACGAGCCTCCTCCACTATCCCCTGCCCCCTTAACCCCAGCCACTCCTTCCTCCCTTGACCCATTCTTCTCCCGGGAGCCCTCGTCTATGCACATCTCCTCAAGTCTGCCTCCTGACACACAGAAATTCCTTCGCTTTGCAGGTAAAGGGAATTCAAAATATAGAAGGTTTCATTTTGTACAGGGTTGTTTCATATGCTTTATCCTCAGCTGATTCAGCAGTGGAGTGGGGAGGGTAGAATGTGAGGCTAGTGGGGTCAGTAGGGGCCAGGTCTGCAAGCCCTTATCTGCTGCTTTAAGAGGCTTGGACTTTGTTTTGAGGTAGAAGTTACTAGATTTGTGGTCACACTTCAAGACTGGTCCCTGGATTTGACTAGTTCCCTTTTAGGCCCCTGAAACAACAAAGAAGAAAAGGGAGAGTTGCTGGGTGGCTGGCTGGCTGGCTGGAGCCTTCTGGGACTCGTAAGTATGCTAATTTATGCTGTCATTTGTCCCTTCAGAGACTCATCGCACTGTGTTAAATCAGATCCTACGGCAGTCCACCACCCACCTTGCTGATGGGCCTTTTGCTGTCCTGGTAGACTACATTCGTGTCCTTGATTTCGATGTCAAACGCAAGTATGTGCCCTGGATGTTGTGGAGCAAGGGAAGCAGGGAACCCGAGGTTGGGGGGTGAGGGCAGGAACTCCCCAGAAAGGAGCCAAATTTGCTCATGGGGCAGTGTTTTCAGGGAAAGAAATTACCCTTGGTGGTGGCACTTAAGAATGGGAAGAGACTCAGCTGCACCGCTGACTGTCATTCTACTTAGATACACCCTGGCCTTCTCTGCCTTGTTTTCTATTCTTCATCAGGGAGATGAGAACATTTGTTTAACCACATCATTTGTAAAGTCCCATTCCATCCTTCGGAATAATGAAGGGGGTGCAGGTGGCCATAGTACACTTAGAGAGCGGCTCTGAGGGGGGCTTAATAATACTCCTGTCACCCCCACTCCTCTTCCTTCCTGTGCACATATGCATGCTTACATGCTTGTTGCAGAAATCACATGCCACAAACTTTGTGGGCCCTTATTCAGTGGAGATGGGAAAAATTTAGTTGGTAATGAGTGACCTAACTCTCCCAACTCCTGGGCATTTCCCAAAGAGGGTGGGAAGCAGGGATCAAAGTGTTTGGGAGTATGGAAGGCAAACAGAAGGTTGTTCTGCCACCCCCAATCCTATTTTCTTTCCATTCCTACCCCACAAGATACTTCCGCCAAGAGTTGGAGCGTTTGGATGAGGGGCTCCGGAAAGAAGATATGGCTGTGCATGTCCGCCGTGACCATGTGTTTGAAGACTCCTATCGTGAGCTGCACCGCAAATCCCCTGAAGAAATGAAGAATCGATTGTAAGAGCCTGGAGCAGAGAATAGACAGGATGGGGCATGGGGGCCCTTCCTACGTGGTAGAAATGGCTTACTCAGGTCTCAGATGTGCTGGAGAATTTAGGGAGGTGCTGTCTTCACCAATACGAATTTCCAATAGGAGTATGGCTTAGGTGTTCTCACTGAGCTGTCTCCCACTCTTCTCAGCCTGATCTGCTAAGACTTAATCTGCTGGCTGGCCCTTCGGCTGAGCTACCCAAAAATTCCTAGAACAACAGGAGAGTCATTGTTGTTTAAAAAGATACATCTGGTGGCTTCACAGTGAATACTTTCTCCCTGTTACTTTATGAACTGGAAGGGAGCTGAGCAAATGGTTGGGTTGGGGGGGACCACGCTTGCATGAAGGGCCTACCACCAAATTGGTGATTGCTCACTGGTAATTCTGAAGCCACCTAGAGGAGATTGGTAGTTCACAATACCAAGTGTCATAGAAGCTGATGAGATGATAGAGCTATTGAAGTAGCTTGATGTTCCTGAACTCAGGAATTTGATGATTCTCTTCCTGCCACCTTATGGTACAGGCTCACCGTCCATCTAATCACACAAGAAGTCAGAGTCTTTCAAGACAAGACAGACTATGCCATGCTCCACCAGCACCACCACCCCCCCCAAATACCTTATAATACCTTGGACTTTGGGTTCAGCTTTCTTTAACTCGTTTTCTCCCTGCTTTCCCTACATCAGGCCTCATTTAGGCCTCTTACACCTTTGCTATTGGTGTTTTCTAGAATATATGCCTTCCCCACCCCATACCCCTTGGTAAACCTTTACTGATATTTCAGGACATTTCTTGTCAGCAGTGCTTTTTTTTCATCCTAGGCTCCCACTCCTTCTCTGGCTCTCGTAGCACTCTGTGTTCACCTCTGTCATCTGACACTGCACTCCCAAAAGACTGCTTCATGCTCACTCACTCGCTCACTCACTCCCTCGGATAATGCTGAATAAATGAATGGATTTGTCCTGGGGCTTTCTTCATAGCTGTCTTATGTTTCTGCTTTCTTGTGCAGGTATATAGTGTTTGAAGGAGAAGAAGGGCAAGATGCTGGAGGGCTCCTGCGGGAGTGGTATATGATCATCTCTCGAGAGATGTTTAATCCTATGTATGCCTTGTTCCGTACCTCACCCGGTGATCGGGTTACCTACACCATCAATCCATCTTCCCACTGCAACCCCAACCACCTCAGCTACTTTAAATTCGTTGGGCGCATTGTGGCCAAAGCTGTCTATGACAACCGCCTCCTGGAGTGCTACTTTACTCGGTCCTTCTACAAACACATCCTGGGCAAGTCTGTCAGGTAAGGATGTGGCACAGTCCTGGGACTGTCTTCAACCCTGGAGACCAGGTGTTTTTCTTGTGTCCCATCCTGCTGCTGCCCAACCCACCCCCCGCCAACCTCCCACCCTGTGACCCTTGTGTTTTTCTAGATATACGGATATGGAGAGTGAAGATTACCACTTCTACCAGGGCCTGGTTTATCTGCTGGAAAACGATGTCTCCACCCTAGGCTACGACCTTACCTTCAGCACTGAGGTAAGTCAGAAAAAAATCCTGGCAACAGCACATCCCAGCTAGTCTGGGAGACCCCTTCCAGATCACCTTAGAACTGGCATTGGAGAGCCCATTGTAATTCTAAGTAAGCGTCTTGAATTCTTAAAGCCTCATGTTCCATTTCCTATCAAGCAGAAGGCAATAGGTGTTTGTATAAGACATCACAAACAGAAAAGCCAGAATTTATAAAATAATCCAAGTTGTTTCCTAGTTTCCGTTTTATAAAACATGCTCAGTTACATAATTCTTCATTCTGGAAGGCAGTTCATTGTAGAAAAATTATACAAATAGATATAAGTGAAAAACATTTTTTTTTAGGGTTATTCTTCCCCAAATTGTTTTCCATAAAGATTGTGTATATGTATGCCCTTTGCCTTTTTACTTTGACAGTTTCCTTCGCTTCTGCCTTAGGGCCAAAGAGTAATTTCTCTCATTTCTACTCTTAGCCTTTCCTTATTAGGGGAGTTGTGAGCTAATGAGAAAAGTCATGATTTCTTAGGGATTTGCCTCGCCTCTCTGCCTAGGACGTGTCAAGGAGCTTAGAGTGTGTTCCCAGGTTATGTATGTTAGTCCTGTTCTAGGCCAAGCATGGTATGTATGATTGGTGTTTGGGGGTATTCTAGGTCCAAGAGTTTGGAGTCTGTGAAGTTCGTGACCTCAAACCCAATGGGGCCAATATCTTGGTAACTGAAGAGAATAAGAAGGAATATGTACACCTGGTGTGCCAGATGAGAATGACAGGTAAGGGAAATGTCACTTAGGCCCTTTGTTGCTTAATATGAGAAGAGGTCAGGCCTCATTCATTTCACAAACATTTTTTTTGTTCTCTTCCCCTGTGGCACAGCCCACAAATGCCTTGGATAAAAGAAGTTCAAAAACCTAACCAAAAAGATTTGACTTCATCCACTCAATTACAGGGGACTAGAAACAGTGGTGGGTGAGAGGTAGGCAAATCAGTTAGTATCCTAGTAGCATCAAGAGTCAGACTGGGAAATCTCTGACTTCTAACAGTTGTGTGAGTTCAGAAGCCATGTGGCTCTTTGGTTCTCTCCCCAGGAGCCATCCGCAAACAGCTGGCGGCTTTCTTAGAAGGCTTCTATGAGATCATTCCAAAGCGCCTCATTTCCATCTTCACTGAGCAGGAATTAGAGCTGCTTATATCAGGACTGCCCACAATTGACATTGATGATCTGAAATCTAACACTGAATACCATAAGTACCAGTCCAACTCTATTCAGGTGAGCTACTGCTGGCATCCCTCCCTGTATGGTCTTCTTACCCTAAGCAGTGCTAATTTGTATGATCCCAAATAAATCAGTACCCTTAGGACAAAAAGGTTGTGGATGACAGTTAACCTGTATACCTAACTCTTCATTCTTCTGGAGCATATTTTCAGATGATGTTCTTCCCCATCTTATGAATGAAGGAACTGAAGCCCATACCTTGGAAGGGACTTGCCTAAGATTCCAAGTCCAGTCCTGTTCCCCCAAATTCCATCCCCCTTCTTCGAGGAGCTGTCTACACAAAACTGGCTTCTTGTGTCTCTTCCTGCAGATCCAGTGGTTCTGGAGAGCATTGCGCTCTTTTGACCAAGCTGACCGTGCCAAGTTTCTCCAGTTTGTCACGGGTACTTCCAAGGTGCCCCTGCAAGGCTTTGCTGCCCTTGAAGGCATGAATGGCATTCAGAAGTTTCAGATTCATCGAGATGACAGGTCCACAGATCGCCTACCTTCAGCTCACACGTGGTAAGAGGAAGGGGTTGTTCTCCTTTTCAGCACTGAGAATTAGCTTGTATGTTTGACACACTTCTAGGCCTCTACCCAAGGTTGGAAACACAAATCTGGCCTGTAGCTGAATCTTGGGTAGCTCACAATTTGGTAGTTCTGTGGAAAAGGTGGAGTCCCTGGTGGTGCAAACAGTTGACACACTCAGCTGCTACCTGAAAGCTTAGAGGTTTGAATCCACCAAGAGGCACCTCAGAAAAAAGGCCTAGCAATCTACTTCCAAAAAATCAGCCATTGAAAATCCTGTGGAGAGCACAGTTCTAATCTAACACATGGGGTCGCCATGAGTTAGAATTGACTTGATGACAAGTCCCTGGGTGGTGCAAACGATTAGCACGCTCAGCTACTAACCAAAAGGTTAGAAATTCGCGTCCACCCAGAGGTGCCTCAGAAGAAAAGCCTGGCGATCTACTTCTGAAAAGTCAGCCATTGAAGACTCGATGGAGCACAGTTCTGTTCTGACACATTGGGTTGCCATGAGTCAGAATTAACGCCGCAGCAACTGTTTTTTTTATGGAGAAGATGATACTTGAGTTTAGTAAGATAGGCTAGCCACACAGTGGGGGCTGGGGAGACATTGCAAGTGAACAACAACACAAGAGAGCACAATATAGTACAGGGTTCCACATAGCCAAAGCAAGGAGAGGCTGCAGGAAACAGAAAGCTAAAGAACTCAGCAGAGGTCATATCACCAGTGACCCTGAATACCTTCTTAGAGCTTACACTTTAGCCTGTGGGTGAGGAGAAGCCATGGAGTTGTGTTTTAGAGAAGTGATTGATGGCCAGTATTGGGGCCAGATTAGAGGAGGGCAGACTGGGCTAGGACAGGACTGGGAGTCAGCCGAAAGTTGAGGAGTAGGTTCCCTCAGGGAGGAGAGGTCAGTGGGCGCATGGGAACACAGATTTGGTTACTGTCTTTTGTCACTATCTGATCTTTTTTTCCATAGTTTTAATCAGCTGGACCTGCCTGCATATGAGAGCTTTGAGAAGCTCCGCCACATGCTACTATTGGCCATCCAGGAGTGCTCTGAAGGCTTTGGGCTTGCCTAGTAAGGTCCCGCCCACCTCTGGGGTTTTTCTACCATTGTTGGACCTAGGGAGGGGGGAAATAAAAACAAAAAAGAAACAGAAAGAAAATGTCAGAAACCAATAAATGAAATCCACCAACTCATCATGTGTGTGTCCCAGCTGCCCCATCTTCCCTAGCACATACCTGTTCCCCTCTCCTGCTCATTCTCTCTCCCTCTCTCCCCTTCCCTCACTTCCTCTGACCTTTCCATGCTGTCCATGATCCCCACCCCACGTGTTAAAAAAGGCAATAGCCTTTTCAGGGACCTATTTGTCCCAACTGTTCAAACAGTGTGCTCCTCAGATTCTGTGTTCAGAAGGATTTGCTGCATTGAGACTTGAAACCTTTGGATAGGGGAAAAATTATATATATATATATTTTTTTGTTCTGTTTGCATTTCTTAATTTGTGCTTGGAATGTGTTGATGTGCACAGCTAATGATTCAATGCGAGACAAGATTGGCGTCTGTGTTGTGGAGGTTTCAAATAAAGAGCACTCTTCATAACTCACTCTTCACAATGGAGTTTTTTCAAGCTTAAAAGAATCCAATTCTTAAACATACTAGATTAGACATCTGAAGAAAAGATCCAGATAAATATATCCTCCAGAAAACCGTCTTTTTCCCTGCCCACTTAACCTCCCTGCCACCAACACCACTGGTGGTGCTTCCTCATTCAAAGCTGGTTTCCCCACGATCAGGAGAGAGAAGCAGCCACCAGGAATTGGGGGAGAAATCTTTCTTAAAATGGGATCTGCACTTGGGGGACAATGATGGTGTTGGAGATTGCAGCAAAGGACAAAGCATTACCTTGTTCAAGGGTAGCAAAAGCAGCAGCAGGTTGTACAAAATGTTCAGAGAACTCACTCAACCTAACCAAGGATTTTATTTGGTGAGGTTTTATAATAATCTCATTTGGGCCTCAGTTTATTAACATTTTAGTTCATTTCTAATAAATTTTAATGAGTAAATAATTTGACTAGCTCTCCAGAAAAGTCTTCCATCCTTTTTGTTTGTCTCTCTTGTAATCTGCTTGTCTGACTGCCAGTCTGTTTGCAGATCACCTAGTAGTCTTGTGGTTTTTACTCCATCCAACACTTAAAGTTGATGGTACCAGCTGTCAAAGAAAAGCATTTAATAGTAGTTAGAAAAATAACCCAAAATTGTGCTTGCTTTATGTGATTTTTCTTATTCTCTGAGATCCCACCTCTTGATTTTCCAATTGACCGAGACCACCAAGGTGTGGGTCTAGGAAAGCAGGAGTATGTCCTTAACCTGATCCCTTGGTCCTGATGCAAATGGCTGCTAGATATTTTTCCCTTTTTTTTTTTCAATATTCATTTCTGTATACCTGGCCCTGCTCTGACCACTGAGAAGACAAAAATAAATCAACTCTTTTCCTCCTATTAAGAAGCTTCTAGCAAAGGGAAGGAGACTGATCAGTCCTGTGCCAGATGTAGAAAGGGAGCTCTGGATGCACAAAGCAGAAGTACCTGATCTAGTCTGGAGGGTCAGGAAAGGTTTTCCATTGCAGTGACTCTTGGGTTGAATCCTAATGCTGTACAAGACTTAAGATTAAGGAGGTGAGGGAAGATTAATCTAGGCCAAGGCAGCAGGAGTTCAGTTGATAAGGTGGGGCAGCGGCAAAGGGTAGTGTGGTGACCTAAGACTGGGAGTCCAACAGGGCTTTAAAAGGAGAATAAATACAGTAGAATTGATCAATAAACTTGAGGACTGATGGAAAAATAAAAATAGGGTAAAGTTCTGACATAAATTGAAGTGGGTGCTAGGTGGGGGGGAGTACAGATGGAATAATCCTAAAGGAAAGCAAATTAAATTGACACTAAAAATCTAATGCGATCAAGTATGATTTGCCTCTGGAATGTGGTATGATGTGATATTTATCACCTCAATGTCATGAGAAAAACTTTGTCAATAGATAACAAGGCATTTGCTAACACTGAATAAGCATTCCTGGTAACCCTTGAAGATACGACTTTAATAAGGTAGTCTCAAACCAACAGCCAACATTACACTTGAAACATAAGGTGCCAAATCATCACCATTTTTAACACTGTTCTTCAGTTCTAACTGATCCAGTAAAGCAGCAAACAAAAGATACAACAAGAAATCATTTGCTAAACCAAGAGAATCAAAAGTTTCTAGAACTTAAAACTGAGTTCAGCAAGAGGCCTGGTTATAATTAGCAAAACATTCACGTAAGCATTTATTGTCCAACTGAAGTATAACTTGTAAAGTCACAAAATGGGATTCTACACAGTAGTAGAAATGTGTGCACAGTCTCAATGGTAAGCAAAAGTCTCTGTAGAATACATACAGTATACCTGTTAAAAAGTGGCAAAACAATACTACGTGTGTGTGTACCAAGAGTATGAAAAATCACCTATGTATGAAGATTATGAGAATAAAATACTGCACTATATCAGGTTAACAGTCGTGGGTGGACAGAAGAGAGTGAAATTGGGAAGGGGCCTCAACTACATTGATGTTTTAATCTCTTAAACTAGGTAGCGCTGGGTACATAGATGTTCTTTATAGTATTTATGAGACATATCAAATATTTTTTAAAATGTTGATTCTGGTGAAATACAAGATATTTGCAATTTCAACCATTCAGTGGCATTAATTACATTCAACATGTCCAACAATCACTATTCATTTCCAATTTTTTCTATCACCCTTAACAAAAGTTCTCTACCCCTTAAGCAATATCCCCCTCTCCCTCTCCCACCCACCTGGTAACCACTAATAAACTATATTTCATATAAATGGGATCATACAATATTTGTTCTTTCGTGGCTGACATTTCACTCAGCATAATGTTTTCAAGGCTCATCTATGTCGTAGCATGTATTAGAGTTTTGTTTCTCTTCATAGCTGAAAAATACCCCATTATATGTGTACACCACATTTTCTTCATCTGTTGATGGACACCTGGGTGGTTTCCACCTTTTGACTTGTGAATAATGCTGCAGTGGACATTGGTGTACAGTTATTAACTCCCAGCTTTTTCTTTTAGATATTAGTTATCTAGTATTGCTATAACAGAAATACAAGTGGGTGACTTTAAGAAACATTTATTTTCTCATACTTTAGGAGGCTCAGGGTGCCAGCTCTAGGGGAAAGTTTTCGCTCCTGAGCTTCTGCTCCTGGGCAATCTTCATGTGGCTTGGCATCTCTCTTCCCGTATCTCTGCTCACTTATTTAATCTCTTGTATCTCAAAAAAGATTGACTCAGGATACACCCTACACTAATCTTGCCTCATTAACATAACGAAGACAACCCACTCCCAAATTAGATTATAACCACAGGCATAGAGGTCAGGATTTACAACACATTTTGGGGAGGACAGAATTTGTAACAAACATTCCACCCTTTGGTCCCCTAAAATTCATGTCCTTGCCACATGTAAAACACGTTCACCCCATCACATCATCGCAAAAGTCTTATATCAAGTCCAAAATATCATCTGAAAAAGCATCTAAATCAAATAATGGGTGAGAATTTAGGCATGTTCCATCCTGGGGCAAAATGCTTCATCTGTGAACCTGTGAAATCTAGAATACGAGTTATCTGCTTACAAAGTGCAACGGCAAAACAGGCATGTCTTAGTTATCTAGTGCTGCTATGACAGAAATACCACAAGTTGATGGTTTTAACCAAGAGAAATTTATTTCTTCACAGTAAAGTAGGCTAAAAGTCCAAATTCAGGGTGTCAATTCCAGGGGAAGGCTTACTTTCTCTGTCAGCCTTCTCATCAATATTCCCCGGGACTAGGAGCTTCTCCGCACAGGGACCCCGGGTCCAAAGGATGCGCTCTGCTCCTGGCCCTGCTTTCTTGGTGGTATGAGGTGGCCCTGTCTCTCTACTCACTTCTGTCTTTTATATCTCAAGAGATTGCCTCAGGACACAATCCAATCTTGTAGATTGAGTCCTGCCTTACTAACACAACTGCCACCCATCCTGCCTCATTAACATCACAGAGGCAGGATTTACAACATACAGGAAAATCACACAGTACCAGGAATCATGGCCCAACCAAATTGACACACACATTTTTGGGGGGGACAATTCAATCCATGACAAGGCACAAGATAGAGATTTCCATTACAAATGGAAGAAATTAGGAAAGAAGGAATAACAGGCACCAAGCCAGTCCAAAATTCAGCAGCACAATTTTCATTAGCTCTCAAGACTTGAAAGTAATCCTCTGTTTTTTGAGACCATCTGGCAATGGCCCCACCCTCTGGATTCTGGGTGGAGGCCCCTCAGCCCTGGGTTTCAGCTCCACCTTCCAGGCCCACTGGGACAGCAACTCTGCTGCTTTGGCTTTGGGCAACCCCACCCTCTCGGCCCTGACAGGCCCCATTCTTCTGCTCCTTGGGCATGGCAGCCCTGCCCCCCCCACTTTTGGGCAGCATCTGCATCCCCCTGGCACACCTTAACAGCAGCCCCACACTCCAGAACTGAGTTGACAAAGATCTGACTTTGAAACCTAGGAGGCTGTGGCCCCACCCTTGGAAACCAAGAAGGCCCTGTTTCCCATGCTCCTCCCAACAGTTCTGCTGATCTCTGAGCTGCTCCAGGGATGGATGTTTTTTTGTTTTGTTTTGTTTTTTCTTGGAGGACAACAGATGTAGCTCCTTTGGCCTGTTTCTTGCCTATAGAATTCCAAGAGGCAGTATTCATTCATTCTTTGTCTCCTTCAGTCTAAGCTGATGGGTTTTCTGCTGTGGTAGTTGGTTAGATGCATCAGTCACAGGCTTAATCTCTTTAACAAAAGATTGTGTAGCCACATCCTTGGTGAACATTCTAAGACACGTGTTCTTAGTTTGTACAAGAGAATTTTCCAAATCTTTAAGTTCTGTTTTCATTTTGCACAGTTCATTTTTAAGTCCCTCTCTTTCCTCTCGCATTTTACTACAAGCAGCAGGGAGAAACCACGTGGCCCCTTTAAGCTCTTGCTTAGAAATCTCCACAGCCAAATACCCAAGTTCATCACTTAAAAGTTCTACCTTCCACCAAATATTTAAACATGTTTTAGAGAAGTTCTTTGCCACTGCATAAAAAAGCATCGCCCTTCCTCCATTGTCCAATCACATGTTCGTCGTTTTCTTTTAAAGCCTCACCAGAAGCACATTTAGTGTCCACATTTCTGTCAACATTCTGTTGCTGGTGCCATTTTTACTCTCTAAGACAATAGAGACTTTATAGCTCTCCTCACTTCCTTCTGATTCCTCAATTGCCTTTGATGTCCATAATTCTACCAACAGTCTTTTAAAGGCAATCTAGGCTTTTACTATTAGGCACCTTAAAACTCTTCCAGTCTCCACCCATTACCCAATTCCAAAACCACTTCCACATTGTAGGTATTTGTTAGAGCAGCACCCCACTCTTCTGGTACCAAATTCTGTCTTAGTTATCTAATGCTGCTATAACAGAAATACCACAAGTGGATGGGTTTAACAAATTTATTTTCTCACAGTTTAGGAGGCTAGAAGCCCGAATTCAGGGTGCCGGCTATAAGGGAAGGCTTTCTGTCTTTTCTGAGCTTCCGCTCCTGGGCAGTCTTCATGTGGCTTCGCATCTCTCTTCCCCCAGCTCTGCTCTGCTTGCTTGTTTAATCTCCTTTATATCTCAAAAATTGACTCAAGATACACCCTACACTAATCCTGCCTCATTAACATAACAAAGACAACTCATTCACAAATGGGATTATAACCACAAGCATAGATCTTAGGATTTACAACATATATTTTGGGGGGACATAATTCAATCCATAATAGGTAGATACCTAGAAGTGGACTTTTTGCTCATAAAGTTCTATTTTTGACTTTTTCAGGAACTGCCATACTGTTTGTTTTCCACAGCAGCTGCACCATTTTACAATCGCAGCAGTGAAGGATGAGGATTGCAATTTCTCCACATGCTCACTAACACTTGTTATTTACTGTTTTTCTGATAATAGCCATAGTGGGGGTGAAGTGGTATCTCATGGTTTTGATTTGCATCTCCCTAATAACTAATGACTTTTCATGTGCTTGTTGGCCATTTGTACGTCTTCTTTGGAGAAATATCTAGTCAAGCCCTTTGCCCATTTTTTTACTCGGTTGTTTATCTTTTTTGTTGTTGAGTTGTAGTTCTTTATCTATCTGGATATTAACCCTTACCTTATCAGATATAAAAATTTCCGTATATTTTCTCCCAATCTGTAGGTTGTCTCTTCACTTTGTTGATAAAGTCCCTTGATGCACAAAAGTTTTTAATTTTGAAATCTATTTGGCGCTTCCTTAAAAAGCTAGAAATAGAAGTTCCATACGATCCAGCAATCCTACTCCTTGGAATATATCCTAGAGAAATAAGAGCCATTACATCAATAGATATATGCACACCCATGTTCCTTGAAGCACTGTTCACAATAGAGAAAAGATGGAAAGAACCTAGGTGCCCATCAACAGACGAATGGATAAATTATGGTACAAACACACAATGGAATACTATGTAACGATAACAAGGATGAATCCTCGAAACATCTCACAACATGGATGAATCTGGAGGGCATTACGCTGAGTGAAATTAGTCACAAAAGGACAAATATTATATGAGACCACTGTTATAAGAACTCAAGAAAAGTTTTAAACACAGAAGAAAACATTCTTTGATGGTTACGAGGGTGGGGAGGGAGGGAGAGGGGAATTCCCCAACTAGATAGTGGACAAGAATCATCTTAGGTGAAGGGAAAGAAAACACACAATACAGGGGAAGTCAGCAAAACTGGACTAAACCAAAAGCTAAGAAGTTTCCTGAACACAACCAAACACTTTGAGAGACAGAGTAGCTGGGGCTGGGGTCTGGGGACCATGGTTTCAGGGGACATCTAGGTCAATTGGCATAACAAAGTTTATTAAGAAAACATTCTGCATCCCACTTTGGTGAGTGGCGTCTGGGGTCTTAAAAACTTGCAAGCAGCCATCTAAGATACATCAATTGATCCCAAACCACTTGGAGCAAAGGAGAATGAAGAACACCAAAGACACAAGGAAAATATTAGCCCAAGAGACAAAAGTACCACATAAACCAGAGACTCCATCAGCCTGAGACCAGAAGAACTAGATGGTGCTCAGCTACCACCAATGACCACCCTGACAGGGAACACAACAGAAAGTCCCGGACCGAGCGGGAAAAAAGTGTGGAGCAGAACTCAAATTCTAGTAAAAAGACCAGACTTAATGATCTGACTGAGACTGGAGGAACCCCCAAAGCCATGGCCCCCGGACTCCCTGTTAACCCAGAACTAAAACCATTCCCAAAGCCCACTCTTCAGACAAAGATTAGACTGGACTATAAAACATAAAATAATACTCATGAAGAACGTGTTTCCCAGTTCAAGCAGATACACGAGACCAAATGGGCAGCTCCAGTCCAGAGGCAGGATGAGAAGGCAGGAAGGGACAGGAACTGGTTGAATGGACACAAGAAACTCTGGGGTGGAAAGGGGGAGTGTGCTGTCACATTATAGAGATTGCAACTAATGTCACATAACAATATGTGTACAAATTTTTGTATGAGAAATTAACTTGAGATGTAAAGTTTCACCGAAAGCACAATAAAAAAAGAGAAAAAAAAGTTCTTAATTTTGATGAAGCCCGGTTTATTTTATCTTTTGTTGCTTATGCTTTTGGTGTCATTACCATGAATTCATTGTTGAAAACTAGGTCTTGAAGCATTACTCTTGTTTTGTCCTAGAGTTTTATGATTTTAGTTCTTACATTTACGTCCTTGATACATTTTGAGTTAATTTTCGTATATGGTGTGAGGTGTGGATCCAACTCCATTCCCTTGCATGTGGAGATCCAGTTGCCCCAGCACCATTTGTTGAAGAGACGATTCCTTCTCCATTGGATTGACTTAGAACCCTTGTTGAAAATCAAATGACCATAAATGCATGAGTGTATTTCTGGACTCTCAATTCTATTCCATTGGTCTATGTGCCTATTATTATACCAATACCAGACTTTTTGATTAGCTTTATAGTATGCTTTGAAATCAGGAACTGTGAGTACTCCCGCTTTGTTCCTCTTTTTTTAGGATTGCTTTAGCTATTTAGGACACCCTACAATTCCATATTAATTTTTGGATAGGCTTTTTCATTTTTGCAAAAAAGGCTGTTAGAATTTTGATAAGGATTATGTGGAATCTATAGATTGCTTTGGGTAGTATTGACATCTTAACAATATTAAGTCTTCCAATCTGTGAACATGGAACATCATTCCATTTATTTAGGTCTTCTTTAATTTCTTTCAGCAATGTTTTATAGTTTTCAGTGTACAAGTCTCTCGCTTCCCTGGTTAAATTTATTCCTAGGTATTTTATTCTTTTAGATGCTATTGTAAATGGAATTTTTTTCTTAATTTCTTTTCAGATTGATCATTGCTGGTGTATGGATACCTCACTAATTTTTGTGTGTTAACCTTGTGCCCTGCAACTTCGCTGCATCTATTTTTTAGCTGCATCTATTTATTAGCTCTAGTAGCTTGCTTGTGGATTCTTTGGGGTTTTCTATATGTATAAGATCATGCCATCTTCGAATAGGCATAGGTTTACTTCTTCCTTCCCAATTTGATATCTTTTATATATTTTTCTTGCCTAATTGCTCTGGCTAGGACTTGTAGTACAATATTGAATAATAGTGGTGACAGCAAGCATCTTTCTCTTGTTCCTGATCATAAGGGGAAGCTCTTTGTCTTTCTCCATTGAGTATGATGTTAGCTGTGGGTTTTTCATAAATAAATACTCTTTATTGAGGAATTTTCCTTTTATTCCTAGTTTGTTGCATGTTTTTATCATGAAATGATGTTGGATTTTGTCAAATGCCTTTTCTGCATCAATCGAGATGATCATGTGATTCTTTTCCTTTGTTCTGTTAATGTAGTGTATTACATTGATTGAGTTTCTAATGTTGAACCACGCTTACATTCCTGGGATAAATCCTACATGGTAATGATATATAATCCCTTTAATATAGTGTTAGATTCAGTTTGCTAGTATTTTGTTGAGCTTTTTGCATCAATATTAATCAAGGATATTATTCTGTAGTTTTCTTATGGTGTCTTGTCTGGCTTTGGTGTCAGGGTGATTCTAGCCACATATAATGAGTTAGGAAGTGTTCCCTCCTCTTCTATTTTTTGGAAGAGTTTAAGAAGGGTTGGTGTCAATTCTTTAAATATTGGGTGAAATTCTTCAGTGAAGCCGTCTGGTCCAGGACTTTTTTTGTTGGGAGGTTTTTTTATTACTGGTTCTATCTCTTCACTTGTTATGGGTCTGTTGAGATTTTCTATTTCTTGAGTCAATTTAGGTAATTTATGTGTCTTAGGAATTTGACCATTTCATCTGTTTGTTGTAATTTGTTGATGTATAAGTGTTCATCGTATTCTCTTGTTATTCCTGATCAGCTGTAATGTCCCCACTTTTATTTCTGATTTTAGTTATTTGTATCTCTTTTTTTTTGTTGTCAGTCTAGCTAGAGGTTTGTTGACTTTATTGACCTTTTCAAAGAACCAGTTTCTGGTTTCATTGATTCTATTGTTTTCCTATTCTTGATTTCATTTATTTCTGTTCTGATCCTTATTATTTCCTTGCTTCTGGTTTCTTTGGGCTTCGTTTGCTCTTCTTTTTCTAGTTCCTCAAGTTTGTTTTTCTTAAATAATGTTTTATTGTGTTTTTGGTGAAAGTTTACACAGCAAATTAAGTTTCCATTTGACAATTTCTATACAAATTGTTCAGCGACATTAGTTACATTTTTCACCATGTGCAAACATTCTCTTTAACTGCATTCTGGTTTTTCCATTTCCAGTGCTCTAGTTTCCCTGCTCCTTTATCTTCTCATCTTTTCTTTAGAGTAATTGTTCACAATTTGGCCTCATATAGATTTTTTTTAAATGGGCACCATACTCACAGGTAATATCCTTTAGTTTGTGTGCTAATCTGTTATTTCACCTAAAGGAGACCTCAGGGGATACTTTTGGTTCAAGGCTTAAAGAGCATCTCAGGGCAATTGTCTCAGGGAGTCCTCTAATCTCAA
Source organism: Trichechus manatus latirostris (assembly GCF_000243295.1). Lineage (NCBI taxonomy): Eukaryota > Metazoa > Chordata > Mammalia > Sirenia > Trichechidae > Trichechus > Trichechus manatus. Next base: position 635,506 of record NW_004444169.1, on the reverse strand, counting down.
CCGGTCCAGTAAATCTGGACTTTTTGACAGTTTGAGTTCTGTTCTGCATTTTTCTCCCATTCTATCAGGGTCCATCTCTTGTGGCCCTGATCAGAACAGTTGGTAGTGGTAGCTGGGCACCATCTAGATCTGGTCTCAGGGTACATGAGGCCATGGCTCATGTAGGCTGTTAGCCCTGTAGACTAGTTTCTTTTCTGAGACTTTCCTTTTTTCTCTTTTGCTCCTGACGAGTAGAGACAAATAGCTGTATCTTAGATGGCTGCTCACAAGCTTTGAAGGCACCAGATGCTACTCACCTCACTAGGATACAGAACATGAACTTTGTGAACTATATTATGCCAATCGACTGAATTGCCCCATGAGACTAAGGTCCTAAGCCTTCAAACCCAGAAAACCAATATCGAAAGTGTTTGGTTATGTCTGAGAGGTATCTGTAACTGTGTCCTCTATGAATATATATAGTGAAATCTGTGAGAGCCAAAACTCAGTAGGACTGCCTTATTTTTCCAGGTCTCGAAAGTTTTCCACCTTTGACAGGGTGCAGTTTTCCCACTTTTCTATCACTCATCTTAGTGGAAAATATTTTAGTTTTCCTTCTCTGACAGGTTTCCCACCTTACACAGATTCTGTCTTTTGCAGGTTTTACTGCATATACATGCACACACGTATCTGTACGTACATGTACATATAGATACTTCTATCTGTGCACACATATGTACACATCTGTACCTGCCCATACACACATATGCCTATACACATACATATGTGACCGTACACTCTTTTTTTATTTTTGTTGTTGTTGCCAAATTATATATGTCATATTCTTTAGCACAAACATCCTTTTGTGAACTTCTTAGTGGCATCATTTACTTTGGTCAAGCTGTAATCATTACACCCACATTCAGTGCTACTTTTGCCATCACCAAAAATAACAAGTATCTATGATCTAGAGAGTTTTCCCGCCTCCCCTACTCCCATCCATGGTAACCACCAATGAACTTTGGTCTCTGTCATGGATTGAATTGTGTCCCCCAAAAATATCTGTCAACTTGGCTAGACCATGATTCCCAGTATTGTGTGATTGTCCAACATTTTTGTCATCTGATGTGATTTTCCTATGTGTTGTAAATCCTACCTCTGTGATATTAATGAAGCAGGATTAGAGGCAGTTATGTTAATGAGGCAGGACTCAATCTACAAGATTAGGTTTTGTCTTAAATCAATCTCTTTTGAAATATAAAAAGAGAGAAGCAAGCAGAGAGACAGGGAGACCTCATACCACCAAGAAAGCAGCACCAGGAGCAGAGCACATCCTTTGGACTCGGGTTTACTGGGCTGAGAAGCTCCTACACCAGGGGAAGATTGATGACAAGGACCTTCCCCCAGAGCTGACAGAAAGAGAAAGCCTTCCCCTAGAGCTGGCACCTTGAATTTGGACTTCTAACCTCATAAGCTGTGAGAGAATAAATTTCTTTTTGTTAAAGCCATCCTCTTATGGTATTTCTGTTACAGCAGCACTAGATAACCAAGACAGTCTCTGTATATATACCTATTCTTGTCTTCTTATAAAAGTGGGCTCATACAATATTTGTCCTTATGTGATTGACTTATTTCACTTATCATTATGTCCTCCAGATCCATTCATATTATGTTTCATAGACTCATCGTTGTTTATTATGGTTGCATAGTATTCCATTGTATGTATGTACCACATTTTGCTTATCCATTCATCCATCAAAGGGCACTTAGGCTGTTTCCATTTTTCTTTTTTGCTACTGTGAATAATGGTGCAATGAATATAGGTATGTATATGTCTGTCCATGGCTCTTTTATTAGCTCTCTAGGATACCCTAGGAGTGGGATTGCTGGATCATAAGGTGTTTCTATTTCTAGTTTTCTGAGGAAATGCCATTTCATTTTCCACAGTGGTTGTACAGTCCCACCAGCAATGGATAAGGATTCCAATCTCCCCACATCCTCACCAGCATCTGTTTTTTGTTTTTGTTTTTGTTTTTGTTTTTCCTTTAAATAAGTTCCATTTTAGCCAGGGTGAGATGGTATCTCATTATAGTTTTGATTCACATCTCTCTAATGGCTAATGAAAGGAGCTGTGGTAGCACAGTGGTTAAGCGCTCAGCTGCTATAATGGTTAAGATTGTGTGTCAACTTGGCTGGGCCATGATTCTCAGAGTTTTGGCAGTTGTATAATGTGATCACTTACTTGTTGAAATTTGATACGTGATCATCACTATGATGGAATCTGCTGAGTGGTAGCATAGGACGGGATCTGTGGCAGCTCACCACCCCCTCAGCGTTCATGTCCCCACCCTCTGCCGCCTAGTTCTTCCTGCTTACCTTGCCTGGGCTTTTGTTTGTTCCGGATCCTGCAGCTGGCAGTTCGTCTGACCTCCAATTCTTGGGACTTGGGCTAGCAGCTTACTGGCAATCTTGCCCGCCGATCTTGAGATTCGTCAATCTTCACAGCCTGAAACAGCACTGCTTTCCAGCCTGCCGATCTTGGATTCACCAGCCCCTGTGGCTACGTGAATCCAGAGAAGACTCTTTTCTGCCCCACGGACTTGGGTTGTACAGCCTCTAAAA
>NW_004444169.1:620554-632805 GCF_000243295.1 Trichechus manatus latirostris | reverse complement strand
CTCTATATATATATATATATATATATATATGTATATGTATATATGCTTTACTGGTTTTGCTTCTCTAGAGAACCCAACCTAAGACATTTGGTGCTAGGAGTGGTTCTAGAGAACCAAAATTTTAAGGAAGAATTTTCTAAATTGGTTCTCAGGCAGGTCTGGTTAGGCTTAAAGATGTTGATGACTCTGTTTCCAGTAGTAAAGAGGGCACTGCTAATTCATGGTTTGAGATGGCAATTCAAATACGAAAATATCACCACCAATAGATCAGGTATTGGTAAAAGACGAGGCTCTGGGTGATTGCATGGCTGATAACTTTCTACAATTTTGTCATAATGAGAAGTATAGGGAGGCTGGTTGGTTGGTCCTACTTTCGCTAGAAAAACTGGTGAAAGAAAGAGATGAACTCAGGGCTTCAGAGTCAAAGCTCAAGCACCACATAAATGACCTAAAAGTTTTCACTTTTGCTTTGAAAGAAAGCCTTATTTCTTGTAGTAACAGAGCTGATATTGCCGAAAACCAAACCAGTGTCTTATTTTAAGAGTAGCTGAATTACAATGCCAACTCAACTGCCAATCTCGAGAGGTGTCTGAAGTTAAAGTGAGGGCATTGATTGAGAAGAATTGGGATCCTAAAACCTGGGATGGGGACATATGGGCAGATAATGAAGCATGAGACCTTGTGCCCCTAAATTCCATTGACTCACTGCTGCCAACAGAACCATTAGGCCCTCCACTCCCATCTAATGAGATTAACCCAGCTGCATCTAAAGCGCCTTTGTCTGAGTCATTGCCTGGGACACTGCCTTAGGCAGATGCTTTAGAAGACAATGCTGAATGTTCTCAAAACATTTCCCCATCTACTTTGGCTACCAGACCTATAACTAGACTTAAGTCCCAGCAAGCACTCCAAGAGAACTGCCTGACTTTTCTAATATGTACAAACAGAAACCTGGGGAATGTGTGTGGGAATGGCTATTAAGTGTGTGGGATAATGGTGCAAGGAACATAAAGATTGATCAGTCAGAGTTTATTGATATGGGCTCACTAAGCACAGATTCTTCATTCAATGTTTCAGCTCCAGAAGTTAGGAAAGGATCTAATAGTTTATTTGGTGGGGTTGCTGAAGCATGTATTGCCCGGTGGCCTACAGTAAATCAAGTTGAAGTAGCAGACTTGCCTTAGTGTACTGTAGAAGAAGGTATCAAAAGGCTTACGGAAATTGGCCTGGTAGAGTGGATTTATCAGGTTAGACCCACAGACCAACACATGGAGGGCCCAGAGGACACAACTTTTACCACAACAGTGAGGAACAAATTTGTGAAGGGAGCCCCAGCATCCTTGAAGACTGCTGTGATTGCTGTTTTATGTAAGTCAAATTTGACAGAGGAAACTGCCATAACTGAATTAAGACACCTAACTACAATGGGGCTGATTGGAGCCCGTGGTGGCGGGAGCCAAGGGGAGGCACCCAACTGATAAAGACAAGGTGGGCGTGGTTACTATAATGGACAGCAGAGTCAAAGCAGTAATCAAAATAGTCTGACTCGTATGGGCTTATGGCATTGGCTACTAGGAGTTAAATAGATAGGAAATCTACTAAATATTTACTTGATCTGTACAAGCCAAAGAATTCTAGGTCAAGTGAACAGCAGTCAAACTCAAATTGCCAGAATAGAGAGTCATGGCCCCTCAGTCAATTCCCAGACTTGAGTAGGTTTACGATCCACAACCCCTTGATTGAAGGGGAGGCCGGGTCCCCTTGAGGAAGGACTCCAATACACTGCCAAAAACTTATACTCTTAATCTTTCTCCCAGCCTTCCCCAAAGAGATCTACGGCCTTTTATGAAAGTGACTGTTCATTGGGGAAAAGGAAATAATCAGACTTTTGGGGTATTACTGGATACTGGCTCTGAACTGACACTAATTACAGGAGACCCAAAATGTCACTGTGGCTCACCAGAGTGGGGACATATGGAGGTCAGGTTATTAATGAAGTCTTAGCTCATGTCAGTCTCACAGCAGGTCCAGTGGGTCCCTGAATCCATCCTGTAGTGATTTCCCCAGTTCTAGAATGCATAGTTGGAACAGGTATACTCAGCAACTGGCAGAACCCCCACATTGGATCCCTGACAAATGGAGTAAAGGCTATTATGGTAGGAAAAGCCAAGTGGAAGGCATTACAACTGCCCCTACTTAAGAAAATAGTAAACCAAGAGCAATACAGCATTCCTGTAGGGATTTCAGAGATTACTGCCACCATCAAGGACTTGAAGGATATAGGGGTGATGATTCCCACCACATCCCCATTCAACTCACCTATTTGGCCTGTGGAAAAAAACAGATGGATCTTGGAGAATGAAAGCGGATTATCGAAAACTTAACCAGGTGGTGACTCCATCTGCAGCTGCTGTTCCAGATGTAGTCTTATTGCTTGAGCAAATTAGTACCTCTCCTGGTACCTGGTATGCAGCTATTGATCTGGCTAATTCCTTTTTGTCCATACTTGTTTCAAAGGACCATCAGAAGCAGTTTGCCTTTAGCTGGCAAGGCTAGCAGTACACCTTCAGTTGCCTACCTGAGGGCTACATCAACTCTCCAGCCCTGTCATAATTTAGTACGCAGGGAACTTGATCACCTTTCCATTCCACAAGATGTCACACTGGTCCATTACATGGATGACATTTTTCTGATTGGACCTAGTACGGAAGAAGCATCAATGACTCTGGACTTATTGGTAAAACATTTGCGTATTAGAGGGTAGGAAGTTAGTCCCACAAAAATTCAGGCCCTTCCACCTCGGTGAAATTTCTAGAGGTCCAGTGGTGTGGGGCATGTCGAGATATTCCTTCTAAAGTGAAGGAAAAGTTATTGCATCTGGTTCCTCCCACAACTAAAAAAGAGGCGCAACGACTCTTTGGAATTTGGAGGCAGCATATTCCTCATCTGGGTGTGCTACTCCAGCCTATTTATCAAGTAACTCTAAAAGCTGCTAGTTTTGAGTGGGGCCTAGAACAAGAGAAGACTCTGCAACAGGTTCAGGCTGCTGTGCAAGCCGCTCTGCCACTTGTGCCATTTGATCCTGTTGATCCAATGGTGCTTGAAGTGTTAGTGGCAGATAGAGATGCTGTTTAGAGTCTTTGGCAGGCCCCTATTGGTGAATCACAGCGCAGACCCTTAGGATTTTGGAGCAAAGCTCTGCGATCCTCTGCAGATAACTACTCTCCTTTTCAGAAGCAGCTTTTGGCTTGTTACTAGGCCTTAGTAGAGACTGAACGCTTAACCATGGGCCACCAAGTCACCATGCGGCCTGAGCTGCCCATCATGAACTGGGTGTTGTCTGACCCACAGAGTCATAAAGTTGGACGTGCACAGCAGAGAAGGACCTGAAGGCACAAGTAAGTTGCATGAGGAAGTGGCCCAAAATCCATGGTCTCCACTCCTGTCACGTTACTTTCATCTCCCAGTCTGCACCTATGGCCTCATAAGGAGTTCCTTATAATCAGTTGACTGAAGAAGAGAAAACTCGTGCCTGATTTACAGATGGTTCTGGGCGATAGGCAGGCACCAGTCGAAAGCGGACAGCGGCAGCACTACAGCCCCCTTCTGAGACCTCCCTGAAGGACAGTGGTGAAGGGAAATCCTCTCAGTGGGCAGAACTTTGAGCAGTGCACCTGGTTGTTCACTTTGCTTGGAAGGAGAAATGGCCAGATGTGCGATTCATGGGCTCGGGCCAATGGTTTGGCTGGATGGTCAGGGACTTGGAAGGAACACGATTGGAAAATTGGAGACAAGGATTTATGGGGAAGAGATATGTGGATAGACCTCTCTGAATGGGCCAAAGAAGTGAAGATAATTGTGTCTCATGGGAATGCTCACCAAAGGATAACCTCAACAGAAGATGATTTTAACAATCAAGTGGATAGGATGATGCATTCTGTGGAAACCAGTCATCCACTTTCCCCAGCTACTCCTGTCATTGCTCAATGAGCTCATGAACAAAAGTGGTCATGGTGGCAGGGATGGAGGTTATGCATGGTCCTAGCAACATGGACTTCCACTCCAAGGCTGACATGGCCATAGCCTCTGCTGAGTGCCCAATCTGCCAGCAGCAGAGACCAACACTGAGTCTCTGATATGGCACCACCCCTCGAGGTGATCAGCCAGCAACCTGGTGGCAAGTTGATTACATTGGACCACTTCCATCATGGAAAGGGCAGCAGTTTGTCCTTACTGGAATAGACACTTACTTTGGATATGGATTTGCCTTCCCTGCACGCAATGCTTCTGCCAAAACTACCATCCGTGTACTTTTTTAACAGAATGCCTTATCCACTGTCATGGTATCCCACACAGCATTGCCTCGGATTAACGGACTCACTTCACAGCAAATAAAGTGCAGCATTGGGCCCATGCTCATGGAATTCACTGGTCTTACCACATTCCCCATCATCCTGAAGCAGCTGGTTTGATAGAACGATGGAATGGCCTTCTAAAGACACTATGACGGTGCCAACTATGTAGCAGGGTTGGGACCATGTTCTCCAGGAGGCTGTATATGCTCTAAACCAGCATCCAATAAGACGGTGCTGTTTCTCCCATAGCCAGGATTCACCAGTCCAGGAATCAAGGGGTGGAAATGGGAGTGGCACCACTCACTATTACCCTTAGTGACCCACTCACAGTATTTTTGCTTCCTGTCCCCGCAACCTTATGCTCTGCAGGCCTAGAGGTCTTAGTTCCAAAGGGAGGAATGCTCCCATCTGGAGACACATCACTGATTCCACTGAACTGGAAGCTAAGAATGCCACCTGGCCACTTTGGGCTCCTTATGTCTCTGGATCAATAGGCAAAGAAGAGTTTTACCATACTGGCTAATGTAATTGATCTTGATTACCAAGAGGAAATCAGGCTGATATTACATAATGGAGATAAAGAAGAGTATGTCTGGAATGCAGGAGATCCCTTAGGGCATCTCTTAGTACTACCATGCCCTGTGATTAAAGTCAATGGAAAACTACAGCAACTCAATTACAACATGACTACTAATGGCCCAGACCCTTCACGAATGAAGGTTTGGGTCATCCCACCAGGCAAAGAACCACGGCTAGCTGAGGCACTTGCTGAGGACAAGGGGAATATGGAATGGGTGCTGGAAGAAGGTAGTTCTAAATACCAGTTATGGTCATGTGACCAGTTGCAGAAATGGGGGCTGTAATTGTTATGAGTATTTCTGCTTTGTATGTGTGCATCAAATATTTTTGTTTCCTTCACTTATAAAATATAAGATGTAAATTGGGCTAGTGCATTTTCGCTTGCAAGCATGTTAGTTGTATCACGTTAAGCGCAAGTATGACTATGTAATTGTCTTTATTCAGAGATTATGTATGGTTTGGGGAGATGTGTACAGATGCCAAGTTAGCAAGAGGTGGACTGTGATGGTTAAGATTGCATGTCAACTTGGCTGGGCCATGATTCTCAGTGTTTTGGCAGTTGTATAATGTTGTGATCACTTCCCTGTTCAAATCTGATACTTGATCACCCCCATGATGGAATCTGCTTAGTGGTACTGGCTGTGGTAGGGCCTGTGGCAACTCACCATCCTCTCAGCCTTCATGTCCCTGAGCTCTGCCGCCTAGCTCTTCCTGCTTGACTTGCCTGGGCTTTCGCTTGTTCCGATTCTGCAGCTGGCTCCTGTTCTTCTGAGTTCCAGTTCTTGGGACTTGGGCTAGCAGCTTACTGGCAGTCTTGCCTGCCGATCTTGAGATTCATCCATCTTCACAGCCTACAACAGCACTGCTTTCTGGCCTGCTGATCTTGGATTCACCAGCACCTGTGGCTACGAGAATCCAGAAAAGCCTCTTTTCTGCCTCACAGACTTGAGAGGTACAGCCTCTAAAAACCACGTGAGCAATTTCCTTTATATAAATATCTCTCTCTCTCTCTCTCTGTCTCTCTCTCTATATATATATATACACACGCTTTACTGGTTTTGCTTCTCTAGAGAACCCAGCCTAAGACAGCTAACCAAAAGGTCAGAGGTTCAAACCCACCAGCTGCTCCTTGAGAGAAAGATGTGGCAACCTGCTTTCATAAAGATTTAGAGCCTTAATTGGTCTGTATTCACCTGGAACAACAGGGGAAGAAGGAGAGTCAGGGATAGGAGGAAGATATGGAATGTGTGGGTAATTGCCTACATGAACAACTGCCTCCTTTGCCATGAGACCAGAAGAACAAGACGATGCCCAGCTATCACTACTGAACATTTTGATCAAAGAGTCTATAGACGAATCCTGATCAAAAGGGGGGAAAATGTAGAACAGAACTTAAAATTATAATGGATTTTCTCAAGCCACTGAGGGTGGATGAACCCCTGAAACTATTTCCCTGAGATAATCTTTAAACCTTAAACCAAAAATATCTCCTGACTTCTTCTTAAAACTTAACTAGTAAAAAATGTCTGCCTTGAGCATTATGCTATTTTAAGAACTATCTATATGGGATCATATTAACAACAGCAACTGAAAAGATTAGACAGGAACCTTAGGGGGCAGTGAGTTTATGTTAACAGGAGAGGAACAACTCAGAAAAGGAGAGTGAGAATGGTTGCATAACTCGAAGAATGTAATCAATGTCACTGAATTGTACATGTAGATGCTGTTGAATTGGTGTATGTTTTGCTGTGTATATTCTAAACAACAACAACAAAATAAATAAAATTTAGAAGAAAAAAAAAGGTTTAGAGCCTTGGAAACCCTATGGGGCAGTTCTACTCTGTCCTATAGGGTTGCTATGAGTTGGAATCAACTCCACGGCAGTGGGAGTGAAAGTGAGTGAATGGCTAATCAGGAGCCCTGGTTCCACAATGGCTGAGTGCTTGGCTACTAATCAAAAGGTCAGCGGTTTGAATCCACCTGCTGCTCAGCAGAAGATGTGGCAGTCTGCTTTTGTAAAGGTTTACAGCCTTGAAAACCCTGTGGGGCAGTTCTACTCTGTCCTATAGGCTATGAGTTGGAATTGACTTGATGGCAATGGGTTTGGTTTTTTTGTTTGGAATGGCTAATATCGTGAGCACCTTTTCATGTGTTTGTTGACCACTTGAATGTCCTCTTCAGTGAAATGTCTATTCATGTTCTTTGCCCATTTTTTAATTGGGTTATTTGTCTTTTTGTTGTTGAGTTGTTTAAGTTTTTTATATATTTTAGAGATTAGACCCTAATTGGATATGTCATTTCCAAAGATTTTTTTCCCAGTCTGTAGGTTGCCTTTTTACTCTTGGTAGTCTTTTGATGAGCATAAGTCTAGTTCCTCAAGTTTTATAGTTACATTATTTATTTGAGATCTTTTTTCTTTTTTAATGTAGGTATTTGTTGCTATAAATTTCCCTCTGGGCACTGCCTTCCCTGCATCTCATATGTTTTGGCATGTTGTGTTTTTATTTTCATTCTACTCTAAGTATTTTCTGGTTTCTCTCTTGACTTCTGCCTTGATCCAATGGTTGTTTAATAGGGTTTTGTTTAATTTCTACGTATTTGTGTATTTTCCAGTTTTCCTTCTGTTATAAATTTATAGTTTCATTCCATTATGTTCATAAAAGATACTTTGTATGATTTCAATCTTTTTAAATTTACTAAGAATTGTTTTGTGACCTAGCATATAGTCTATCCTGGAGAATGATCCATGTGCACTGGAGAAGAATGTGTATTGTTCTTATGTTGGATAGAGTGTTCTACATATGTCTGTTAGGTCTAGTTGGTTTATAGTGTTGTTCAAGTTCTCTATTTCCTTATTGATATTCTTTCTAGATGTTCTGTCCATTATTGAAAGTGGTGTATTAAAGTTTCCAACTATTATTATAAAGCTGTCTGTTTCTCCTTTCAGTTCTATGAGTGTTTGCTTTATATATTTTGGTACTCTGATATTAAAAAAAAAAACCAAACCCGTTGCCATCAAGTTGATTCTGACTCATAGCGACCCTATAGGACAGAGTAGAACTGCCCATAGGGTTTCCAAGGAGCTCCTGGTGGATTCTAACTGCCGACGTTTTGGTTAGCAGCCATAGCTCTTAACTACTACGCCACCAGGGTTTCTGCTCTGATATTAGGGGCATATATATTTTCATTGTTATATCTTCTTGATGAATTAACTCTTGTATCATCATATAATGTCCTTCTTTGTCTCTAATAACAGAATTTACCTTAAAGTCTATTTTGTCTATTAAAAATTGCCACCCCAGCTCTCTTTTGGTTACTATTTGCATGGAATTTTTTTTCCATCCTTTCACTTTCAACCTTTTTGTGTCTTTGGGCCAAAGATCTGTCTCTCATAAAATTCTTGTAGATGAATCTTTTTTTTTTTTTAATCTATTTTACCACTGTCTGTCTTTTGACTGGAAAGTTTAATCTATTTACATTTAAAGAGACTGTTCTTTCCCACATTGAATGGACTTAGCATTCTTGTTGAAAATCAATTGAACGTAGATGTATGGGTTTATTTCTGGACTCTGAATTCTATTCCATTGGTCTATTCGTCCATTATTATACCAGTACCAGGCTGGGGTTTGTGTGTGTGTGTGTGTGTGCATTAGATGAAAGTTTACAGAGCCAATTAGTTTCTCATTCGCTAGTTTGTATATACAGTGTTTCATGACCTTAGTTTCATTCCCCACAATGTGTCAGCACTCTATTTCCGCCCTGGGTTCCCCATTTCATTTTGTCCTGATTTTCTACCCCTTCCTGCTTCTTATCTTCACTTTCAAGCAGATATTGCCCTTTTAATCTCGTATAATTGATTGTTCTAAAGAGTACGTTCTTCTCGGGTGTTATTGTTCATCTTATGTGCTTGTCTATTGTTTGGCTGGGAGATGGTCTCTGGGAATGGCTTCAGTTCCAGGTCAGAAGGGTGTCTCAGGACCATAGTTTCTGGGGTTCCTCTCTGTCAGACCAGTAAGTTTGGTATTTTTTGTGAATTTGATTTTTTGTTCCCTATTTTTCTCCCATTCTATCCAGGACCCTCTGTTGTGATCCCAGTCAGAGCCGTTGGTAGTGGAAGCCAAGCATCATCTAGTTTTTCTGGTCTCAGGCTCGTGTAGGCTGTGGTTCATGTGGTCCATTCATCCTTTGGACTAATTAGTCCCTTGAGTCTTTGGTTTTCTTCATTCTCCTTTGCTCCGGATGGAAAGAGACCAATAGTTGTATCATAGATGGCCGATTGTAAGCTTTTTTTTTTGAATTGTGCTTTAAGTGAAAGTTTACAGTTCAAGTCAGTTTCTCATACAAAAATTTATACACACATTGCTATGTTACCCTAGCTGCTCTCCCTATAATGTGACAGCACACTCCTTTCCACCCCGGATTTCCCGTGTCCATTCAACCAGCTCCTGTCCCTTTTTGCCTTCTCATCTCGTCTCTGGACAGGAGCTGCCCATTTAGTCTCATGTACCTACTAAGGAGCACTTGTTTTACCAGTACCATTTTATGTCCCATAGTCCAGTCTAATCTTTGAAGAGTTGGCTTTAGGAACGGTTTCAGTTCTGAACTAACGGAGAGTCTGGGAACCATGTCTTCCGGGATCCCTCCAGTCTCAGTCAGACCATTAAGTCTGGTCTTTTTACTAGAATTTGAGTTCTATACCTTACTTTTCTCCTGTTCCATCAGGGACTCTCTGTTCTGTTCCCTGTCAGGGTGGTCATTGGTGGTAGCTGGGCACCATCTAGTTCTTCTGGACTCAGGCTAATGGAGTCTCTGGTTTATGTGGCCCTTTTGTCTCTTGGGCTAATATTTTCCTTGTGTCTTTGGTGTTCTTCATTCTCCTTTGCTCCAGGTGGCTTGGGACAAATTGATGCATCTTAGATGGCCACTCGCTAGCTTTTAAGACCCCGGACGCCACTCACAAAAGTGGGAGGCAAAACATTTTCTTAAGTAAACTTTGTTATGCCAATTGACCTAAATGTCCCCTGAAAGCATGGTCCTGAGAACCCCGCACCTGCTACTCTGTCCCTCGAAGTGTTTGATTGTATTCAGGAAACTTCTTAACTTTTGGTTTAGTCCAGTTGTAGTGACTTCCCCTGTATTGTGTGTGTTGTGTGTTCCCTTCACCTAAGATAATTCTTATCTACTATCTAGTTAGTGAATACCCATCTCCCTCCCTCACTACACTCCTAACCATCAAATAATTTTTTCTTCTGTGTTTAAACCACTTCTTGAGTTCTCATAATAGTGGTCTCATACAATATATGTCCTTTTGTGACTGACTAATTTCCCACAGCATGCCTTCCAGATCCATCCATGTTCTGAGATGTTTTGCAGATTCATCATTGTTCTTTATCATTGCGTAGTATTCCATTGTGTGAATATACCATAATTTGTCTATCCATTCATCCACTGATGGGGCACCTAGGTTGTTTCCATCTTTTTGCTATTGTGAACAGTGCTGCAATGAACATGGGTGTGCATATATCTATTGGTGTAATGGCTCTTATTTCTCTAGGATATATTCCAAGGAGTGGGATTATTGGATCTTATGGCACTTCTATTTCTAGCTTTTTAAGGAAGCGCCAAATCGATTTCCAAAGTGGTTGTACCATTTTACATTCCCACCAACAGTGTGTAAGTGTTCTGGTCTCTCCACAACCTCTCCAGCATTTATTATTTTGTGTTTTTTGGATTAATGCCTTGTTGGGGTGAGATGGTATCTCATTGTAGTTTTGATTTGCATTTCTCTAATGGCTAATGATCGTGAGCATTTCTTCATGTGTCTGTTAGCTGCCTGAATGTTTTCTTTGGTGAAGTGCCTGTTCATATCCTTTGTCCATTTTTTAATTGGGTTATTTGTCTTTTTGTTGTTGAGGTTTTGCAGTATCTTGTAGATTTTAGAGATTAGACACTGTTTGGATTTGTCATAGCCAAAATTTTTTCCCAGTCTGTAGGTTGTTTTTTTTATTCTTTTGATGAAGTCTTTTGATGAATGTACGTGTTTGATTTTTAGGAACTCCCAGTTATCTAACTTCTTTTTTGGTGTTTGTGCACTGTTAGAAATGTTTTGTATTCTGTTTATGTCATGTATTAGGGCTCCTAGCATTGTGTCTATTTTTTCTTCCATGATCTTTATCATTTTCAATTTTATATTTAGGTCTTTGATCCATTTTGAGTTAGTTTTTGTGCATGGTGTGAGGTATGGTTCTTGTTTCAATTTTTTGCAAATGGATATCCAGTTATGCAAGCACCATTTGTTAAAGAGACTGTCTTTTCCCCAATTAATGGACTTTGGGCCTTTGTCAAATATTAGCTGCTCATAGGTGGATGAATTTACGTCCGTATTCTCAATTCTGTTCCACTGGTCTATGTATTTGTTGTAGTACCAGTACCAGGCTGTTTTGACTACCGTGACAGTTTAATAGGTTCTAAAATCAGAGAGTGTGAGGCTTCCCACTTTTTTATTCTTCTTCAGTAATGCTTTACTTATTTGGGGCCTCTTCCCTTTCCATATGAAGTTGGTGATTTGTTTCTCCGTCTCATTTAAAAATGCCGGTGGAATTTGGATCAGGATTGCATTGTATCTGCAGATCGCTTTGGATAGAAATGACATTTTCACAATGTTGAGTCTTCGTATCCATGAGCAAGGTATGTATTTCCACTTATGTAGGTCTCTTTTGGTTTCTTGCAGTAGTGTCTTATAGTTTTCTTTGTACAGGTCTTTTACATCTCTGGTTAGATTGATTCCTAAGTATTTTATCTTCTTGGGGGCTATTGTAAATGGTATTGATTTGGTGATTTCCTCTTCGAAGTTCTCTTTGTTGATGTACAGGACTCCAACTGATTTTTTTCTGTTTATCTTGTATCCTGATACTTTGCTGAAATCTATTAGTTCCAGTAGTTTTCTTGTGGATTCTTTGGGGGTTTCTGTATATAAGATCATATCATCTGCAAATAGAGATTTTTTACTTCTTCCTTACCACTTTGGATGCCCTTTATTTCTTTTTCTAGCCTAATTGCTCTGGCTAGGACCTTCAGCACAATGTTGAATAAGAGTGGTGATAAAGGGCATCATTGTCTGGTTCCCATTCTCAAGGGGAATGCTTTCAGACTCTCTCCATTTAGGATGATGTTGGCTGTTGGCTTTGTACAAAGGCCCTTTATGATGTTGAGGAATTTCCCTTCTATTCTTATTTTGTTGAGAGTTTTTATCTTGAATGGGTGTTGGACTTTGTCAAATGCCTTTTCTTCATCAATTGATAAGATCATGTGGTTATT
>NW_004444169.1:595571-615869 GCF_000243295.1 Trichechus manatus latirostris | reverse complement strand
AATCAGGGGTGGAAAGGAGGAGTGTGCTGTCACAATATAGGGAGAGCAATTAGGGTCACAAAACAATGTATGTATAAATTTTTGTATGAGAGAGACTAACTTGAAATGTAAACTTTAACTTAAACTATAACAATAAAGAAAAGAATTCAAATAAAAATGTTTTGTAAGTAATAAAATAAATAAATACATTCTTTTATCAGATTTTTCCTCAAATAAGTTGGTGTCAAGTGCTTTATCTTCAGTCTCACTAATTCTGACTTCCATTGCCTCAATTCCGCTCCTGTGACTTTCTATTGAGTTGTCTAATTCTGAAATTTTATTGTTAATCGTCTGGATATCTGTTTGCTCTCTACGGATTCTTGCAGCCTATTAAATTTGTCATTGTGCTCTTCTATAATCTTCTTAAGTTCCTCTATTGCTTTGTGTGCTCCTTGGATTGTTCTGCGTTTTGCCTGATCTTCTTCCTGATATCTCGAAGAGTTCTATATATTAATCTTTTGTATTCTACCTCTGGTAATTCCAAGAAGTTCTCTTCCTCCAGAAAATTTCTTGAGTCTTTGTTTTGGAAGCTTGCTGAAGCCATCATGGTCTGCTTCTTTATGTGATTTGATATTGACTGTTGTCTCCTAGCCATCAATAAGTTATTATATTTATTTATTTTTTGTTTGCTTACTGTCTCCTAGCTTCTTGTATTCTTTTGTTTTGATATGCCCAAATAGGCTGCTCGTGTGAGCTAGTTTGATTATTGGTGCCTTTGAAGTTCTAACGTCCTGTCACCAGTTGGTTAGATCAGTTACTAGGTATATGAGCCCAGGAGTATGTTTACTTTTCTTGTATGGATTCAGCTCTGGTGTCCAGATAGTAGATCAACAAGTGTGTGGTGCAGGCTCTCACCTATAGTTCTAGATGGGCAGGAGTGATTGGAGTAGGCACAGGTATCTGGCTGCAGTAGAAGGTCACGTGCTGAGCAAGGCAGGGGGCTGACTGCTGCCTCTGAGTGTCTGAGCGGAAAGGGTGTCCCTGTTCCCTAGAGTGCATAGGTGGGTGGGTTTTGCAGCCAGAGTATGGGCAGCCAATGCTGTTGGCTGTAAGGACTGGGAGGCACCACTTATTCTGTTGTGTACCCCTGTTGCTGGTGGCTAGGTGGCAAGGGTGGAGCCACCAGTCCTCAGGCCCCTGATTTGGGTAGGTGAGGAACCTGCTTAATGGTCAGAGCAGTATCAAGTGTCATGAACCTGCCACTCCACCGTATAGCTAATACAATGAAGTTAGGCTTCAGGTATATACCCTGTTGTACTGTGCTAATGAGGTCCTATGCTGTTGAAATGGGCCCACACAGCTCTACGCAGGGGTGAAAGGCATTCAAAGTCCATGGACCCCTTATGCCTATGTCTAGTCAAAGGAGCTGTGCCTGCTCTGAGTTCCCCACTTAGGGGAGCTGGCAGATTATTTTTCCTGTTTGTTAATTTGTTGTCTCTGCAAGGCTGGGAGAATGGCTCAGGGCATGTGATGGGTCTTACTTCCGGTCCATGCCCACGGGATGCCTATCGCTGAAGCTGGCCAGGGACCAGGTGTAGAGCAGGGAGGGAGCAGGTAAATGGGAGAGAGGTTCTTCCCAAACGGGGTGTTTTTTTGATCTGCACAGTAGGTTAAACACATGTACTTATCTTTTGCCAATTGAGTGTCACTTTTCACTGGCTCTGGAGGCCTGGCAGATTCTCCACCACTCAGTCTTTCCCGACGTGGAAAACGCATCCCGAACGCCACTGCTTGCCTCACCATGCACACGAACTGGTCCAGCCTGCAGGGTGCCAGCTCCTGCCAGGTCAGGTCTGGCAACTCCTCACTGTTTCTCTACTGTCTCTCCATCCCCCTGCCACTCAGTCTGATTCCTCAACTTTACCTTTGATGTTCAGGGCTCCTACATTGTCATATATAATCAATTCACTTGTTTTTTCAGGTCATTGTTGTAAGAGGGACCACCGGAAGTGTGTCTGACTACTCCGCCATCTTCTGCTTTTAAGCTTTTAAGACTTCAGCTGCTACTCAGCAAAATAGGATGAAGAACACTGTCTTTATGAACTATGTTGTGCCAATTGACGTAGATGTCCCCCGAGTCTATGGTCCTTTGTCTTCTAGCCTAGGAGCTTCATCCCACGGGGTGTTTGGTTATGTCTAAGAGGTTTCCCTGATTGTACCCCTTGTGTCCTTTATATGACCTGCATGTACAGTCATGTATGTAGAAATATCCACCACCAAACCTGTGTCTTCCAGTGGCTGTGTTCCCTTACCCCCACCCACACCTCTAGGCATATCTGTCTACCTATTTATCCATTCATAAGTTATTGTTAAGGCTAGTGTTGCAGGATTGTATAAACTATAGTAGTTACCTTAGTTGCCCTTTACTCTTGCGTTCCTCTCAGTGTCCTCTCTTGACCAGGTTGTTTTTTATAATATATTTCAAACTTGTTGTAGTTGTTGTTGAGAATATACACAGCAAAACGTACACCAATTCAACAGTGTCTATATGTACAATTCAATGACATTGATTAGATTCTTCGAGTTGTGCAACCATTCTCACTCTCCTTTTCTGAGTTGTTCCTCACTCATTAACATAAACTCACTGCCCCCTAAGCTTCCTATCTAATTGCCTTAGGATGGGTTCTCTAGAGAAGTAAAACCAGTGAAGCATATAAATATATACATATATATAGAGAGAGATTTATATCAAGGAAATGGCTCACACAGTTGTAGAGGCTGGTAAGTCCCAAGCCCGTGGGTCAGGCTGGAGACTTCTTCTGATTCACTTCATGTAGCTGCAGGGGATGGCAAACCTAAGACTGGCAGGTCAGACAGCAGGCCTATGGCTCGCAGGCCAATGAATCCCAAGATCAGCAGATAAGATGGCAGGTAAGCTGCTAGCTCAAGTCTCAAGAACCGCAGGTCTGATGAACAGAAGCCAGCTGCAGGATCCAGAGCAAGCAAAAGCCCGCAGCTTTGCCAGAAAGTCCACCTATATTGGATGCAGGCCACACCCCCAAGGAAACTCCTTTTCAACTGATTGGCTGCTCATAATAGATCTCATCATGGAGGTGATTAGATTATATTAGATCTCATTATGGAGGTGATTACATCATTACATAGCTGCCAAACTACATCATAACTGCCAAACCACTGAGAATCATGGCCAGCCAAGTTGACACACAACCTTAACCATCACACTAATCTTTTGAGTTGCTGTTGCCAATTTGAAATCATATAGCTAGTTCTTAAAAGAGCATAATGCTCAAGGCAAACATTTTTTACTAGTTAAGCTAAACTATTGCTTAGTTTTAAGAAGATGTCGGGATATTTTTGGTTTAAGGTTTAAAGGTTATTTCAGGGCAATAGTTTCAGGGGTTCATCCAGCCTCCATGGCTCCAGAAAGTCTGGAGTCCATGAGAATTTGAAACTCTGTTCTTCAGTTTCCTCCTTCTGATCAGGATCCTTCTATGGAATCTTTGATCAAAATGTTCAGTAGTGGTAGCCAGGCACCACCAGTTCTTCTGATCTCATAGTAAAGGATGCAGTTGTTCATGGAGGCAATTAGCCACATATTCCATTTCCTACTCCTATTTTTGACTCTCCTTCTTCTTCTGTTGCTCCAGGTGAACAGAGACCAATTGTTGTGCCTTGGATGGCTGCTTGCAAGCTTTTAAGACCCCAGGGACTACACAACAAACTAGGAGGTAGAACAAGTACTAAACATGTTACTAGGCTAATTAACTGGGATGTCCCATGAAACCATGACCCTAAACCTCTAAACCAAGGAACCAAATCTCACAGGGTGTTTGCTTGTCCATAAGCAGCCTCAGCAGCTACTTTTTTTGTCATTGTTGTAAATATATCTATCACACAACTTCTGCCAATTCAGCTTTTTTACATGTGTACAACTTACTGACAGCACTTACAATAATTGGCTGTGCAACCCTACCCTTAATCAGTGTGATTTTTCCATCATTGTAACCAAAACTCAGTACTTCATAAGCAATAACCCCTCTCCTTTCTCCCTCCCTCCCAACCCTGGTAACCACTAATAAACTTTGGTCTCTATACATTTGCCTTTTCTTGTCTTTTTATATAAGTGATGTCATACAATGTTTGTCCTTTTGTGATTGACTTATTTCACTCAGCATAATGTCTTCAAGCTCCATCCATATTGTAGCATGTATCAAGACTTAATTTTTCCTACCGGCTTGGCTGATCCTGTGTTTCTTTTTGCAAAAATAAGCTGATACATGTCCATATTCTTATTTCCCCCACTTTCTTACCAAAAGGTAGCACTTTTTTAAAACTAAATGACCAAATAATCAAACCATCAAGTCTCCTAGAACCCAACTGATGAGAGCTTATTTACTAAAAAAATCAATGTGCTGAATTCTTAAAAACTCGGGGCAATTTTGAGTTTCATGCTAATCCCAGTGAATACAAGACAAATACCTTCAACCAAGTTTAGGTCAGGTCACTGCAGCTGTCCTGCAGCAAGAAGCAGCAGCATGGATGATGGCAAAGCAAAATCTTGGGGGAAAAATCCCAAAGCATGGGTTGCCTTGGTGACTTGTGATCAGGCATCCAGGGGAAGGTCCTAGGCAGCAGGGTAACCTCTTTCTATGGGAGCCCAGGGTCAAGGGGTGATGGTGGGATAACGATGTTTCATCTTAAAGTGGAGCTATTCCAAGATACCAAGAGCCATGAGCTGAACCCCAGTCCAAGAAGAGTCTCTCTGTGGTGGGCCTTGGGCCAGTGGTTTTTCTTTTGGATATTTTTATCACAGTAATTCACTATACATCTTGAATAGAAACCCAAATGGCTGAATAACTTCACATTCTGGGTATAGGTACTAAATCATCCCAGAGGCCTGAAACACACCTCTGAACAATAAACAGGAATCAAAACCTTAAAATGTCAGAGCCTCCACACTAAGGGACATAGACGCTCAGAATATCAAAACCTTACCATCAGAGAAAGAGTCCCATAAAGGTTGAAAGTCCTCACATCCTGAAGAGCAGAACCACAAAAAGCTAAGAGGCCTCACACCCAGGTAGAAAATAAATGAGTAAGCTTGGAGAATTCACAGTTTAGAAAACAGGGCCCCAGACAGCTTAGAGACCTCGCAGCCTGGACATAGATCCTCAAAAGACCTCATACCATGGGACACAGACCATAATAGAGCTCAGAGATTTAAATCTGTGGTACAAAGACCCAATCATCTCAGATACTGTATGCCATGAGATAGAGACTATCAGATTAAAGACATTACAACCTGTACAAAGGTTCTCAAACAGCTCAAAGACCTCACACCCTGGGGCACAGAACCCTCAAACAGCTAATCTCATTGTATGATAAAATGTTCCAATCAGCCTTTGAGATTTCACAACTTGGAATACAGGCCCCCAAAATTACTTACACATTTAACATCCTGCAAGAGACTAAAAAGCTGACTGAGAATATTACTCAGCCATAAAGAGAAATGAAGTCCTGATACACACAACAACATGGATGAACCTTGAAAACATGCTGAGCAAAATAAGTCAGTCGGAAAAGGACAAATAGTGTATTATCTCACTTATATGAAATAAGTAAATATATAGAAATCAAAGAATATTAGTGGTTGGGGGAGAGGGAGTTTTTGCTTAAGGGGCAATGAGTTTATGTTAACAGTGGTAGAATAAATCTGAAAAGGATAGTGGTAATTGTTGTACAACATGAAGAATGCGATCAATGTCACTGAATTACACATATAGAAATTGTTGAATTGGTGAACGTCACATTTTAGACATAGTTGCTAAATCAACTCAGAAAGCTAACACATGGGGAAACACAATGTGGCCTCAAATTTAGGAAGAGAACCTCAAAAATTCAGAGACATCCACAGTCAGGGGCACAGACCTTTGAAAATCAAACACCTCACAACCATGGAAATAGACCCACTTAAACCAGTTAGCTCAGAGAATTCACTCTAGAAAATGTGAGCTGTCACAGGTTGAGAAGTAGAACCCGAAGGAGTTCAGAAGCCTCACAGCCTGGGCTATAGATCCCTAAACAGCCTAGAGACCTCACACCCTGAAACTCAAACCCCTAAACATCCCAGGGAATTCACAGCCTGGGACAGAGAAACACAAACATCTCAGTAACCTCACATCCTGCGATGCAGACTCCCAAATACCTCAGGACCTTATACCATAGGTTAGCAACCCCCAAATACATCAGAGAGCTCACACCCTGGAAACAAAACCCCAAAGTACTCAAAGTCCTCACACACTGGGAAGCAGAACCCCAAACAGTTAATAGACTTCACACCTTAGGACACAGATCCCCAAAGAACTAAGAAAGCGCACACCTGGGACATAGTCCCTTGAAGCCCAGAAGACTTAGACTTCCCCTTGCAGATTAAGCGGGCTGCTTGCTGTTCCCTTCCTCAGCCAGTACCATGGGGACAGGGAGGGAGCTTTCTCAGGATTCTCCCCATCCTCCCTGTGAGAGCCTGGTGGGGTTCCTAAAGTAAAAACCTGCAAAAGGGTGGGAACTCCCTTATGACTGGGCCCCAAAAGCTTCACCATCTTCCCCTAGCCTACACTCGGCCTCCAGCAATTTGTCAAAATTTCTATTTAACATTCCTACCAGCTGTACCCCGAGGGCACCCAGCAACAACAATCAACTTTATCTATCCAATGGCTTCTGCCCCAAGTAAGTAAATGCTCTAGTCCTGTGTCTCTGTGCAGGCACTTGTTTTTCTCTAGATTTCAGGATGACCCTCTGTCCCGTTATCTCAGTTCTCTGATGGGTTCACACAAAGTCATTAATTATCTGCCTGTTCAGCTTTTTTCTTGTTCTAAGGATGAGAGCTTCTTTATTTTTAAGTTCCTTACATGTCCAAGTTAAAACCAGAAGCCTTTTCGTTTCTTTTAGATCTTAAAAACTTTCCTCCTTTTCATGTATTTCTCTTAAGCCATTACCTGTTGTATTTATTCATTCTTAAGTTACTTCCAGTTTAGGCTTCATTGCTGAAATGATACTTTGTTTTATTTCTAATTCCTTCTTGAATTCTATCACCTCATTTCTGAATTTTTCTCATTCTGATTTATGTCGTTCTTTCATATCTTATGACTTCTTAATCTCTTTTAGCTCATTTGGAAGTATTAAGATAGAGTTTCCATCTGTTTTATAAGCATGTCTTTCTGGCATGCTCTCATTGTCTGTAGTGATGTTATTCTGTTCCTTATCCTATTTTTTCTTATGATAACTTTATATGGGATTTGACCTCCATCCTTTTTCTTGAATGTTTAGATGGGAAACATGGTTCAAGATAGCTTTTCTAACTTCATGGCTCTAAGGCTCCTTCTTCTGTTTTTGTGAAGACATGATAGCTTGCCTTATGTGATATCTTTGTTCTGTTCTCCTCCCACACTATTACCTGCATCTTCTTTTTCCTTTATCTCTATTGTCCCTTCTTCTCACATTGGATTCTATTCCCAGAAGCTCTCCAGTGTGGCTGTTTTGACAGTTCGTAAGACCCAGACTGTTCCAGCCCTTTCAGACTTATTCTCTACTTTTGTGTATGTTGTTTGAAATTTTCTATTAATAAGTTTTAAAAATCTGTACTATAGAGGAAATATGTGTGTGTGCATGTATGTGTGTGTGTGTGGTGTGTGTATGAAAACCGTAGAAGGTTACATAATAAATGAATAATAATGGTTAATGGTGGAGGAAGATTAGATGCTTTTTACCTTTATTTTTCCTCAATACTTAGTTATTTGTTTAACTAAAATGACAAGAAAAGATTTTAAAGGTAAAAACCTTAGCTTTTTCAAAAGCCACAAGGCTTGGTTTTCAACATGAACTTAGGAACTTATTCTAATGAGACAGAGAAATCTTGCGTTCGAGGTAGATTACACAGAGGATAAAATTAACTCTTCAATCTAGTAATTAAAGAAAATTTTGTCATTTTAACAATGAGAAATCCAATTCTTGCTTTATATATTATTTGATACTAAAGCTCTTAAAAATCTCATAAATTAACCCATGAAACTTTAGCCACAACAGATAAAAACTTTGACATCAAATAGAATTCCCTTTTTCATAAACCTTTTATTTTGTGTCTTTGTCACATATCTCTTATAGTACAACCTTTTAAAGTGGCAAAACTGAACACATTTATTGGCAGACCCAAGTATATATATATACCATTTTTGAGGCATAAAAAGCAAAAGTTCATAAACTTAAATTATAATACATATCCATTAGCTCAGTTTAATATCAGTAAATTACCTAAAGATCTTGAAATAATTTTTAAGTCTATATACCACAAAATATCATTACTGTTGAAATAGTTTGTTTAAATGTTCTAAATTTTCATTCAAACTTTTACCATGTTACATTTTTCCAATCTAATCTCAGCCCTTTAAGATTTTATCAGTTGGTTTCTTGGACTCAAAGTCTCTGCTCAACCTAACCAATTTATTGATATGTATATAACCTTAAGTCTCTGGCTAGAGATGGAAACATTTTCCCCATTTTCGGTGTGCTCTTATTGTGATTTTTATCTTTTGGCTTTTTAAAATTCCTCTACAGTAGAAAGAACTTGTTTATGGTTCTTTTATGTTGGGGATTCACCCAATTTCTAATAACTGTATTAAGACAACATTTAAAAAAAATTAACCCTCATCAATGTCCACCTTATTTATCCTATTTTTTAAATATCATTAAAAGATCTCCACCCTGTTGGGAGGGATCCCTTGACTCTTTTTTTTTTTTTTTAATTATTCTCTTGGTAAGCAGTTTAGCCTTCTTTTCTTTAACTTTCCACTAATCTTCTTCTAACCGTCTATATCCATCCAAATTTTCTTGCTTTGCCTTTCTCTTTTTCATTCTGGAACAACTAGTCTTTTACTTTACTCTTGTTCCTTAACAAAACACAACCTATATCTTAAAAGATCTTGGAAACTGCTTTTAAGTCAACATAAAAAACTTTGTCCAAACTTAATTCATTTTCATTAATTTCTGAAATATTAAGACTAATAAATTTATATAAATGTTTATCACTAAACTGATCAGAATAAAGCACTTTGAAGGAATATTATAATCTAATAATACCATCTGGAGGTAGGAAATTATTATACTTTCATAACTCTATCTTCTGCATGCTTTTAAGAATCTTTTAGAGAAGCACTTTAGAATAATTTTGTCTTTTTAAGACCTTGTTATACCAATCAAAATAAACAACGCATCCTTTTTCCAATGCACTTTTCAAATAGGCCAATTTATATCAAAATTTCTCAGAGTAGCTACTGCGAGCCCAGATCATCCTTAAGGAATCATGCCATTTAGAAAGACAAGCACACATAGGAAGCCATTTTTCTGAAAGAGGAAAGTACTAACACTTAAAAACGACCTCATGAATTGACAACTTACAACAAAAAGACAAATAACTCAATCATAAAATGGGAAAAGGACTTGAGTAGAAATTTCACTAAAGAGGGCATTCTAACGGCCACCAAACACATGAAAAGATGCTCAATGTCACTAGCTATCAGAGAGATGCAAATCAAAACCACAATGAAATACCATTTCACTCCCACTGGGATGGCTAAGATTAAAAAAACAAACAAACAGAAAATAACAAATGTTGGTGAGGATGTGGGGAAATTGGAATGCTTATCTATTGCTGCTTGGAATGCAAAATGGTACAGCAATTGTGGAAAACAGTTTGGCAGTTCCTAAAAAAAACTAAAACTATAACTACCATATGACCCAGCAATTCCACTTTGGGTATTGTCTTAGTCATCTAGTGCTGCTCCAACAGAAATACCACAAGTGGATGGCTTTACAAAGAGAAATTTATTCTCTCACAGTCCAGTAGGCTACAAGTCCAAATTCAGGGCATCAGCTCCAGGGGAACGCTTTCTCCATCGGCTCTGGAGGAAAGTCCATGTCATCAGTCTTCCTTTGGTCTGGGAGCTTCTCTTCACAGGAACCTCAGGTCCAAAGGACGTGCTCTGCTCCCAGCACTGCTTTCTTGGTGGTATGAGGTTCCCATGTATCTCTGCTCACTTCTCTCTTTTATATCTCAAAAGAGATTGCATTAAGACACTAATCTTGTCAACCTCATCAGTATAAACTCATCACAGTGATAGAATTTACAACACATGAGGAGATCACATATAATCTCATCATAGTGGTAGAGTTTCCAACACATAAGGAAATCACATCAGATAACACAATCATACAGTATTGGGAATCATGTCCTAGCCAAGTTGCTACACACATTTTTTTGGGGGACACAATTCAATCCATGACAGGTATATACCCAAAGGACTTGAAAGCAGAGACTCAAAGAGATACTTGTACACCAATGTTCACTGCAGCACTATTCACTCTAGCCAAAGGGTAGAATCAACCTAAATGCCCATCAATGGATGAATGGATAAATAAAATGTGGTACATACATACAGAGGAATACTATGCAGCCATAAAGAATAATGAGTTCTCAAAACATTATAATGTGGATGAATCTGGAGGACATTATGCTGAGTGAAATAAGTCAATCACAAAAGGACAAATATTGTATTACCTCA
Organism: Trichechus manatus latirostris; assembly: GCF_000243295.1. Classification (NCBI taxonomy): domain Eukaryota; kingdom Metazoa; phylum Chordata; class Mammalia; order Sirenia; family Trichechidae; genus Trichechus; species Trichechus manatus. Next base: position 605,256 of record NW_004444169.1, on the reverse strand, counting down.
CTGTCGTGGATTGAATTATGTCCCCCAAAAAATGCATTTATCAATTTGGCTGAGCCGTGATTCCTGGTATTGTGTGGTTTTCCTATAAGTTGTAAATCCTGCCTCTATGACGTTAATGAGGGAGGAGGGCGGCAGCTGTGTTAGTAAGGCAGGACTCAGTCTACAAGATTGGATTGTATCCGGAGGCAATGTCTTGAGATATAAAAGACAGAAGTGAACAGTGAGATAGGGGGATCTCATACCATCAAGAAAGCAGTGCTGGGAGCAGAGCGCGTCCTTTGGACCGGGGTCCCTGTGCAGAGACGCTCCTAGTCTGGGGGAACACTGATGAGAAGGCTGAGAGAGAGAAAGCCTTCCCCTGGAGCTGACACCCTGAATTTGGACTTTTAGTCTACTTTGCCGTGAAGAAATAAATTTCTCTTTGTTAAAACCATCCACTTGTGTTATTTCTGTTATAGCAGCACTAGATAACTAAGACACTCACTTAGATAAAAAGACAAGAAAAGGCAAATGTACAGAGACCACAGTTTATTAATGGTTACCAGTGGTGGGAGAGAGAGAGAAAGGGGGTTATTGCTTATGGAGTACACCCACTCCTTACTAATCGACACAGTTAGGTTCCAAAGACCAGGTTGTTATGCAAAAATTGGTGTTATGCAAAAGTGGAGGATGACCACATTAAATCACAAAATGGAGGATGACTATATTATTACATAACTGCCAAATTACATCATTACATAACTGCTAAATTACATCACTACATAACTGCCAAACCACTGAGAATCATGGCCAAGCCATGTTGACACATTACCTTAACCATCACAACCAGCATTACTCTTGCCTCACACTTAGGTGTTCGTTACTGCCAAATGTATGCTGTTAATGTGCAAAATAGTTGGATGGTAGATTTTTTACTATTGTCATAAATGTGAAATGTCAGATAACGAGATAGTCAATACGTGAGGAGTAGGTTACTGACTTTTGATTTATGGTGATAGAAAAATTGCATTAATGGTAGGGTTGCACAGCCAATTAATGTAATTGCTGTCAATAAGTTGTACACCTGTAAAAAGTTGAATTGACAAAAGTTGTATAATAGATATATTTGTAACAACGACGACAAAAAAAAAAAAAGTAACTGCTGAGGCTGCTTATGGACAACCAAACACCTCATAGGATTTGGTTCCTTGGTTTAGATGTTTAGGCCTAGTAACACATTTAGTGCTTCTGTTCTACCTCCTAGTTTGCTGCATAGTTCCTGGGGTTTAAAAGCTTGCAAGCAGACATGCAAGGCACAAGGATTGTTCTCTATATGCCTGGAGCAACAGAGGAAGAAGGAGAGTCAGGAATAGGAAGAGGAAATGGAATGTGTGGCTAATTGCCTCCATGAACAACTGCCTCCTTTGCCATGAGACTGGAAGAACTGGATGGTGCCCGGCTACCATTATTGAACATTTTGATCAAAAATTCTATAGAAGAATCTTGATCAAAAGGAAGAAAATGAAGAACAGAATTTAAATTCTCCTCACACCATATACAAAAACAAATTCAGTATGGATTAAGGACCTAAATGTGCAAACTAAAACCATAAAATTCTCAGAAGAAAATGCAGGGGCAATGCTGTCGGGCCTAGCTTTTACCAATGGTTTATCTAATATAATGTCATGGGGGGAAAAGACCCCAGACTCAAATTTTATCAAAAGAGGTTTTTATTAAGCCAAGACAAAGATAGCCATTGCAATGAAGAATCTGCCGGTCTGCACCAGGCACAAGAGACTAGCAGAATCCACTGAATCACAATCAGGGAGTTTCTAATATATTCTTACAGAAGGAAGTAAAGATATATCATTGTCAAAGGTGGAATAACAAAGTGGGACCTTAATAATGATTGGTTTACAGAGCTTTGTTGACTAGTTACCTACTTAGTGACATTACATTGATTGGTGGATTACAAGTTTTGTTTTAAGACTCCTTGGGAACAAACCATAGAGATAAGCTGTTTGGGTTAAGTCTCCTTTGGAAACAAGCTAATAAAATTCTGATTGGTACTTGGTGAGGTAAGATAGCTTCTACTTAGTGATATTGGTACTTTGTTGGTTAGTTGCCACTTAGTTACCATAAAGAATTCACGGAGTTCACAGTTACATAAAAGCTCCTTGGCTTTGTTACAAGAAAAAAAACACCTTCTCTTGGATATCAGATAATAGATAGAACTTCCCTAATCAGTTTACTTTTCTGGTTCTACAGGTTTTCTACACAGAGTGAATTCCAAGCCTGGACTCCCACTTCAGCTTCTCTTACTCAAATCAGATACCTCATAATAACATTTTACGGTCTCCTTATCAATAATAACAAAAGCACAAACAGCAAAAGACAAAATAAATAAATAGGATATCCTAAAAATTTAAAAAAATTTTTCATCAAAAGACTTTATCAAAAAAGTGTAAAGACAAACTACCTACTGGGAGAATATCTTCAGAAACCATATATTTGATAATAATCTAATAGCCAAAATATAAATAAAACTTCAACAACTTAACAACAAAAAGGCAAATAACTCAATTGTAAAATGGGCAAAGGACTTGAATAGATATTTCACCAAAGAGGACATTCAAATGGCCACCAAACACATGAAAAGATGCTCAATATCATTAGCCATCAGAGAGATGCAAATCAAAACCACAATGAGATATCATTTCACTCCCACTAGGATGGCTAAAATTAAAAAAAAAAAAAACAGAAAATAACAAATTTTGGAGAGGTTGTGGAGAAATTAGAATCCTTATCCATTGCTGGTGGGAATGGAAAATGGTACAGCCTTTGTGGAAAACAGCATGGCGATTCCTCAAAAAAACTAAAAACAGAAGTACAATATGACCCAGCAATTCTACTCTTGGGTATACAGCCAAAAGACTGCAAAGCAGAGACTCAAACATAGACTTATACAACAATGTTCATTGCAGCACTATTCACAATAGCCAAAAGGTGGAAACAACCTAAATGCTCATCAACAGATGAATGGATAAACAAAATGTGGTACATACATACAATGGAATACTACTCAGCCAGTACAAAAAACAATGTCTTGATACATGCTACAACATGGATGGAGCTTGAGGACATTATGCTGAGTGAAATAAGTCAGCCACAGAAGGACAAATATTGTATAACCTCACTTATATAAAAATACAAGAAAAGGCAAATGTATGGAGACCAAAGTTTATTAGTGGTTACCAGGGGCAGGAGGGAGGGGAAAAGGAGGTTGTTAATAGTGATGGAAAAATCACATTAAGGGTAGAGTTCCACAGCTGATTACTGTAACTGCTATCAATAAATTGTACATTTGTAAAAAGTTGAATTGGCAAAAGTTGTGTGACAGACATATTTACAAGAAAGACAAAAATAAAATAAAATAGAGTACATGCTGAGGCTGCTTATGTACAACCAAACACCTCATGGGATTTGGTTCCTCGGTTTGGAGGTTAGTCTTCTTGTTGTGAGGTGCCGTCAAGTCAGTTCCAACTCATAGCGACGAAACACTGCCCAGTCCTGCGCCATCCTCACAATCACTGCTATGTCTGAGCACATTGTTGCAGCCACTGTGTCAATCCATCTCATTAACGGTGTTCCTCTTTTTCACTGACCCAGCACTTTACCAAGCATGATGTCCTTCTCCAGGGACTGCTCCCTCCTGATAATATGTCCAAAATATGTGAGACAAAATCCAGCCATCATCGCTTCTAAGGAGCATTCTGGCTGTACTTCTTCCAAGGCAAACTTGTTCATTCTTCTGGAAGTCCATAGTATATTCAATATTTTTTATCAACATTATAATTCCAAGGCATCAATTCTTCTTTGGCCTTCCTTATTCACTGTCCAGCTTTTGCAGGCATATGAGGTGATTGAAAATATCATGGCTTGGGTCAGGCACACGTTAGTCCTCGAAGTAACATCTTTGCTTTTTAACACTTGAAAGAGGTCTTTTGCAGCAGCTTTGCCCAATGCAATGTGTCATTTGATTTCTTGACTGCTGCTTCCATGGGTGTTGATTGTGGATCCAAGTAAAATGAAATCCTTGACAACTTGAATCTTTTCTCCGTTTATCATGATGTTTCTTATTGGTCCACTTGTGAAGATTTTTGTTTTATGTTGAGGTGTAATCCATACTGAAGGCTGTATTCTTTTATCTTCATCAGTAAGTGCTTCAAGTCCTCTTTACTTTCAGCAAGCAAGGTCGTGTCATCTGCATAACGAAGGTTGTTAATGAGTCTTCCTCCAATCCTGATGCTAGATTCTTCTTCATATTGTCCAGCTTCTCAGATTATTTGCTTAGCATACAGATTGAATAAGCATGGTGAAAGGATACAACCCTGGTGTATTGGAGGTTTAGGATCATGGTTTCATGGGACATCTCAGTTAATTGGCCTAATAACGTGTTTAGTGCTTCTGTTCTACTTCCTAGTTCACTGCAAAGTGCCTGGGGTCTTAAAAGCTTGCAAGTAGCCATCCAAGGTATAACAATTTGCCTCTATTTGCCTGGAGCAACAGAGGAAGAAGGAGAGTCAGGAATAGGAGAAGGATATGGAATGTGTGTCTAATTGCCTCCATGAACAACTGCTTCCTTTGCTATGAGACGAGAAGAAAAAGATGGTGCCCAGCTACCATTACTGAACATTTCAATCAAAGATTCCATAGAAGAATCCTGATCAAAAGAGGGGAAACGCAGACCAGAATTTCAAATTCTCTTAGACTCCAGACTTTGTGGAGCCAAGGGGGTGTATGAACCCCTGAAACTATTGCCCCGATATAATCTTTAAACCTTAAACCAAAAATATCCCCTGATGTTTCCTTAAAACCAAACAGTGGTTTAGCTTAATTAGTAAAAAAAAGTCTGCCTTGAGCATTATGCTTTTTTAATAGCTATCTATATGGAATCTAACTGACAATAGTAACTCGCAAGATTAGCTATGACCCTTAGGGGGCAGTGAGTTTAGGTTAATGGAGGAGGAACAACTCAGAAAAGGAGGGTGAGAAAGGTTGCACAACTTGCATGTAGAAACTATTGAATTGGTGTATGTTCTGCTGTGTATATTCTCAATAACAACAAAAATAAAATAAATTATAAAAAGAGCAAAAACAAAAACAAACTACCCCATGTAAAAGCTGCAATGGTCAGCCAACCAGACATTGGGCTGAAACTCATATACAACACTGTAGCTCTCAGAACAAAACAAGACAGAAAAACCACAAACTCACCAGTGTGTGAGGCCAGCCCCAACAAGAGGCTTATTTTATACTCTTAAACAACACAACACAAAACAAAGCAAATAGGGAACCCAGTTTCTTAAAATGCCTCAGCAATTCTTTGGTAAGATCAACCCAATTCAACAGAAAAACAGGTCTAGATAAAACTTATTAACTTGCTATAGTCTCAGATGGAGGGACCTCAGATCCTTTGATGAAACCTGAGCACCAAACAGAAGTTCCCCAAAGAGAAAAGAAAAGACAACCCAAATGGGAACTCATTTTCTCAAAGTGACCACTGAAATTCCAAATTACTTCTAGTATATTCAGCTTATAGCATTTTTTAATATGAACTCCAAACCAGTGTCCTGGTAGAGGGGAACTCCAAGCTCACTTTTCTTAGATACCAAGGGTTCTATTCCCTTAGGTTGAAACTTTGGTTTCTCAGAGCCAAATAAAATTCCTAGCAGGTAGTCTGCTGTGGGGTTTGGTCAGTGTTTTGTTCCCACCAATGTTTGTGGCTTAAAAAAAGGCTGAGATTTCTCTGTAACAACCATTCAAACCCCAGTTTCAATTTTTCTGAACTTAGTTCATTCTTCCTGAACCTAGTTCATTCTGCTGGCTAGAGACCTAGTCTCTTACAACTTCCAATCAATTTCTATTAAGCAGTAGAGCTGCAACACAAAACTCTGAGCTCAAGACCTGAGAGTTCTTACCACAGCCCCAAAAAGACTGGAAAGAAGCAGAGAGGAAAAAAAGGAATGCTCTATGGGCTCAGTTCTTGATTTCCTCCAAGGATTTGGGGACATGAGAAGATGCCTTTGAATCCCACTTCTGACGCCATTTTCTGTTAAAACAAAAAATCATATTACGCCAATAACAGAAATTGACTGAAGTTTATTGAATATACAATTCACAAATTGCAGTAACATTTAGACTAGGGAGTCAAAAATGTTCCCTTCACCTTTATTTTTGAAGCATATGTATATTATCTATTCAAAAATTAATTCTTTAAAACATGCCTATATACTGTTGTACAGTGCAGGTAGGAATGCAAAATAGTACAACACCTGTGGAGAGTAATTTGGTACTTATCGAAATTACAAATACACATATACCCCTTGACCCAGCAATTCCATTTCTTGGAATATACAAAGTGAAGTATATACAACATTATTAATTACAGCATTGTGATAGCCTGAAACTGGAAACAACCGAAGATTAAATAAAGTATGGTTCATGTACATCAAGAAATGCTAAGGAGCTGTAAAAAAGAATGCAGAAGCTTTCTATGTACTGATTTGTAAAGATCTCCAGGATATATTGTTAAGTAATAAATGCAAGGTGTAGAATGGTGTAATAGTCTGCCACCTTTTTTGTAAGAAAGGGAGGGAATATGTATTCATACTTGCTTGTATATGCATAAATAAATTATTGATGGATACACACTAAACGAATAAAAGTGGTTATAGAAGAAAGCCCAAACTCTTTGGCCTGGAATATAAACCTTTCTAGGATATGCTTTGAAGCCAGACTGCCTGACACTTACTTTGCTATACAACTTCAGGCAAATTATTGTTTCCTCATCTGCAACACAAGGATAATAGTACCTACCCTCATAGAGTTGTGAGGATTAAATGAATTAATACACTTCGAAAAGGGCCTTGCACATAATTAGCACTCAATAAACGTTAGCTACCATATTTTTACACAAATAACATGTGCCTTCTACATTTGTTTGCCAATCCTGCCCTCCCCTATGAGGTATTTTTGTAAGCACGTTATGCTAATTTTTTTTTTTTTTTACAGCAACATGTAAAAAAAGATTGGCATAGCACTTACAAAAATACCTCCCGGGGGGAGAGGCAGTTGACAAACAAACATAGAAAGTGCACATTATTTGCAGAAAAATACGGTCGTTTATAATCACTATCATCTGGCTCTAGCCTACCTTTCCAACCATGTCCTCAAACTCCCCTACAGCAGTGGTTCTCAAGCCCAGCTGCATATTAGGAGCTTTTAGAAAACACTGATGCCTGGACCCCACTCCCAGACCACATAAATCAGAATCTCTGGGAGGTGGAGCTCAGGCAGTGACATTGTAAAAAATCACTCCAGGTGATTTTGAGCACTCTTATCAGATTGTTGGTTTCCTCACTGCACCTCACTCATGTCAGGCTCATTCCTGCCTTTGCTCATATTATTTCCCCCCAAACCCTGCTTGAGAAGCCTTCTTCTCCATTCCACATCCCTGCCTGTTGAATTTCTACTCATCTTCCAAGACCCAACTTAGATGTTTTCTCCTCCATAAGGACTTCAGTTCTCACCACACTCCTCCTTTTGATGATTCCCTGCTGCATACAGGATATGGAACACAAGGCCCACATTTCTAGCCTCATCACCTGCTTCTCCCCCACCACACAGTTACTCCCTGTGCTTCTACCACACCAGATCACTTGCCCCTCTGCAGCCACACTTATGCCTGAGCCTTTGCACATGCTCTTCACAACCCTCAACCTGGACTATGCCCTTAGCCAACTCCTCATCCTTCAAAAGACTCATCTCATGCCTGACTCCTGTAAAGCCTTCTTGCAGCCCTTCTGCCAATCTCCCCAAGGTAGAGTTAGGTGTTCTCTGCCCTCTGTTCTCTTGTACCTTGGACTAATCTCTAATTAAGTAGCACATTGTGTTGTCTATATATTTTGTCTGGGTTGTCCATTAGTCTGAGCTTCTTGAGGGCAAGGAGTAGGATTTTTCCACCTCTGTCTTCCTTCCCTGCAGCACAGGCCCTGCATAAAAGAAATATTTAGAGGATGTTTACAGAATTGTATTGCTCTATGGGGCTTACTGTCATTCATTCTGAAAATTGCTGGTCTCCCTTTCAAGGTAAAGCCCAGATAACTGAACACAATAGTACGAACAGCATACTAAAACTAGTATGAACAGTACTAAAACTAGTATGAACAGGATTATCATCTCCTTCATTCTAGGCCAGGAGCCCTGGTAGCACAGTTGATTAAGTGCTTGGTTGCTAAACAAAAGGTCAGAGGTTCTAACCCACTAGCCGCTCCTCAGGAGAAAGATGTGGTAGTCTGCTTCCATAAATATTTCAGCCTTCGAAATCATATGGGGCAGTTCTATTCTGTCCTATAGGGTCGCTATGAGTCAGAATCAACTTGACGGCAACAGGTTTTCATTCTAGTCCACTTCTGTCGACAGAATTCAGGTCTAAGATCTTAATACCTTATTTACACTGCATTATCAAGCCAGTCATTGAGTTCTAAGATCTCATTAATGTTAACAAGCCAGCCTTGAGTACTGTCCCCTCAGCCAATTCACTACCTGTCAAATTGCTTCACTTAGTCAGTGGTTTGCAATCCTAGCTATACATTAAAATTAGCTGGGGAGCTTTTAAACATCCTGCTGCTGCTAAGGTTGCCCTGCCGTCCAATTACATTAGAATCTCTGGGGGGTGGATCCCAAGCATTGGTATTTTTTGAAGTGACTTTCCCAAGACTACAAAGGGGCAGAACCCCAGGCTTTCAGGCTCCCAGGTCAGTGCAGCTTCCACTACTCAGTAGCCTTCTGGATGATACTGTGAGTCTTATCATCAAGGTAAGTGTGAACAACCAGAGGGGAGGCAAATGGGAGGGAAAGGAGAGAAGAGTGGAGAGGAGGGTAGGAAAGAAGGGTAAATAAGGGAGGGAAAAAAGAAGGGCAAGCCAGCAAAAGAAGCTCTGTGGCTATCAGTGATTCTCAAACTTGGGCACTCATTGGAATCGCCTGGGGCTCTGCCCCTTTGTAGTCTTGGGAAAGTCACCTCACTCAGAACTCAGTTTCTTCTTCAGTAGAATGGGGATCATAATACTTGTTCTGCCTACTTTACAGGTTTGTTGTGAGGATTACAGAAAATAATGACAACTAAAGTCCTTTGGATGCACCACGTAAATAGAAGGGATACCTACCACCGTAGACAAATCTCCAAAACACTGAGTAATGAAAAGGCAAGCTTCAGGAGGGTGCATACAGTGTTAACACTATGCAAAACAAGATTACATAATGTTTACAAAATTCTGTAAAACATTTATGGATACATTCATATAAAGCTGAAGGACAAAACATGCATGGGAATGAAAAACTCCAAATTCAGGACAATGGTAACTGGGGGAGGAAAAAGGATGCACTTGGGGAAGGTTACTGAAGGGGGTTCAACTGTATCTTTAATGCTTTATTTTTAAAAAATTAATTCTGAAATGCAAATTAAAACCACAATGAGATACCATCTCACCCCGGCATTACTGGCACGAATCAAAAACACTGGAAATAACAAATGTTGGAGAGGCTGCGGGGCGATCGGAACTCTTATGCACTGCTGGTGGGAAAGCATAATGATACAACCATTTTGGAAAATGATATGGCACTTCCTTAGAAAGCTAGAAAT
>NW_004444169.1:539085-594304 GCF_000243295.1 Trichechus manatus latirostris | reverse complement strand
GTTAACCAATGTCATAAAACAATATGTGTACTGACTGTTTAATGAGGAAGTATTTGTTCTGTAAACCTTCACCTAAAATACAATAAAAAAATAAATAATTCTGAACTAAATATGGAAAAATGTGAAGATCTGATAAAACTGAGGGTGTTATATTATTTTCTACTTTTCTGCACACTTGAAAAGAAGGTAATAAAATAACTGTATATATAATTTAAATATATAATATAAACATTTTTAAAGCAAAATAAATAAAAGAGATTTTTACCATTATCTTGCCCTAGCTTAGTTTTCTCTATTGTGCACCCTGGCATAGTGGCAGGAAATGATAAATCTTGGGATTAACAGCTGCTTCAAGTCTGTGTTGTAAGATAGAGATGTATAAATCAACAACTCAATACATTTTTTAAAAAGTGTTTCCTCTGCCTGGTTTTGGAAACGTCACTGAAGACATCTTTGCATACAGTGCACATCCAAACCCAAACCCATTGCCGTCGAGTCGATTCTGACTCTTAGAGACCCTATAGGAGAGCGTAGAACTGCCCCATAGGGTTTCCAAGGCTGTAAATCTTTATGGAAACAGACTGCCTCACCTTTCTCCCATGGAAGGGCTGGTGGGTTCAAACTGCCGACCTTTTGGTTAGCGCCGGGTACTTTTAAAGACTGGACCACCAGAGCGCCACAGTGCACATAGTAGTGCTCAATAAATGTTCTGTTGAAAAAAAAGGAATGGGAAAGAAAGAAGTAAGACAGGCTTGGGGGGAGAGGGAGAAGAGAGGATTGGGTTCATTCACCAGGATGAAGTCACTCTCAAATATCAGCGAGTACTTGAACATATCATACTCTCCCTGTACAGTTGTCGCTGCAGTTTTCCCATGGAAGTGTTGAACATGCTCACTGCATAAATGTTATGGGGCTTGTAATAAGGTAACATAAATTCAGCACTCATGGCTATCTTTTTTTAAGATGGCTGCCTCAGCTCTTACAAAAACCTGCTACCCTGGCAACTACTAGCCCACTGCCTGGCACACAAGCCACAGCTAGTTTATATAGCACCTTCATGCTATTTAGACAAAGGTGTCCCTCTGGGCCAATGCAGCCCTCTAGCCCACAGTTTTGTTAGCAGACCCTTGTGGTTATTATAAAAGGCACCCCTTTCTCCTGGTAGACACAGCCCTGCACCAGGATGCACTGCACAACTTCGTGAACATAGTGCACGTTGAATTTTAGATCCCCCTCTTCATCCCCTCAACACAGGTGCCCCTGTACAGTGAAAACTTGCAGGCTTTATGGGGCAGTCCTGCTGGTACATAAGTACTTGTGATCTGGCCCCTGACTGTCTCCACGACCTCAGACTTCATTTGTCCCACCCTCTCCTACCACAACCCCACTCTTGTTCACTGCTTTCACTGCGTGTGACCTGCATTCCAGGAACACTGGCCTTCACTCTTGCCCTTCTGCCTTTGTGGCGATTGCAAGGCTCATCTGGGGATCTTCTTTGGCCTCAGTGGCAAATGAGAGAGCAGCGGTTCTCCCGGGCCACACAAGTGGCTACACTGCAGGTCTCTCAACCTCACCCAGCCCCTAGGACCCCCCTTTTGACCCAAAGCATCCCCAAAGTGTGGCGTTGGCCCCTGGAGCTGACTGGAGGACGCTGGAGTGGGCAGGCGCCGCGGTTACTATTCAAATTTAGCCTTTTGTCCAGGGGATGATTTGGGGCGAATGGACCCGAGTCCCTTCTAAGAATGGAGATGCGAGGGCGGGCTGAAGATGGGTTCTTCCGGGTCTAACACACCCAAGTCCCTTCTGCCCTCTGGTTTTAGGTCTCCTGGAGGGGTCCCGCAAACCGCAACTGCCCATCTTCTTCTGGGGACGCCGTCCCTGCCTAAACCACACTAATCCTCTACCGCCCTTTGTGACCTATTGCTGTCACACAAGCCTTTGTCCAAGTTCCCTAACAGCCAACCCTCTAAGTGCCAGGCCCCCTTGCTCCCCTCAAATACATCTCCGCCTCCACAGGGTACAGTCCGGCCCCACCCCGGGAGCGACAAGAGCTGGCCGGGAGCGGGGCAAGCAAGAACACCATCTCCCCAGGGCACAGACCTAACCAGCCAGGGACCTGGTGAGGGCGGGTAGCGCACGCGCAGATTCCGCGTACCCTCCAACAGGGTGGGTGGGGCGATTGGTCGCGGGGTGAAGCTCCACCTGCGGTTCTGCGCGCCCCCTGCCGCCCTGCTTCCTATTCCAAGGCCTCCTTTCCCCAGCTTCATTCGGTCTATAGAACAGCTCCGTACTGGAGTCTTACAGTGAATTCTTCCGTTTAGCCAGCAGTCCCTCTAATAAAATGAAAGAATGAATGACAAAAAAGCACAGTGAATCAGAGTACAGATTAGGGAAATCTTACAGGGCTTGGCCATAGTAAGGAAAACTAGGATAAGGTCCAATTTTCCTTTCTGAGAGTTAAGTGAAGAAAAACTGGCACAACAAGTTTCTCTGCTGTTTAATACATAAGTGTACCTAAGTAAAACAAAGAAGGAAATGCTCCATGATGCATGTTATCTGATTTAAGTTAAAGATTCGGGTGCTGGTATTGTCTTATAACCACCTTGTGACTATGACTCAGGATCTCATAACCTTGAGTCGACCCCAGCCACCACGTAGCCTGGTAATTAAACTCCCAGAACCAATCCTGTAATCTTTTTAATCTGTAATTATGTACATATCCTAGTCGTGATCCCTTCCTTGCTTCTGTAGTCCCACCTACGACAGTGATGAATTGACCTGCTACTAATCATGACCTTGTGATGATCTTCTTTGTCCTCTATAGTATATAATAGACACCATGACCGTGATTCAGTGGATTCCTTCGGCCCCTGTACTGGGTACATGCTAATGGTCTCTGTCATTCTTTGCTTTTGTCTTGGCTTAACAAAATTGTCTTTTGATTAAATTTGAGTCTGGGGTCTTTTTCCCCTATGACATTTTGGCAAGAAGGATGGGATTCCAAAGCCATCTTCCTTCAGTGGGATCCTCCAGGGGCCAAGAAACAGAGCAGGTGGCAGCAACAGGGTCCTTTGTGCCGTACCGTTTCCATGGGCCCTGGGAACCCCGCAAAGGTAAGCATTCTTGCATTTGAACCCCATAATTTTTACAGTATGATTCTCTGAGATCTTTTATTAAGCCTTTTGTTGTGTTTTTCTGTTTAGATTCTCTTGGATACCTTGGTAAGCTTTCACTTTTTTATATTGTCTAAATTTGAGCATCTCAGTTGGTACAGAGGTAAATCTATTTTCAGAGAATATTTCTTTGTGGTTTGGGAGAAAACTGAGGGCAGTTTTTTGTTTGTTGCACAGGCAGTTTGTCTCTGAGATTACTCAAAGGTGATGTTTGCACGTCATCTAGTGACATGTGGTTGTATCTGCAGATTTCTGAAATTTAAGGTTGCATGTGCTGAACTCTGGTAAACTGAGGAATGCCGTTTAGCTTGAGAAATGACATGCACTTGCCAGAGATTAGGAACCAAACCAAACGGCCAGTCTGGGAAAATTTTGAGCTCAGTAAAATTAACTTTTCTGCATAGTGGATTAGAAAAAAAAGGCACTCTGAAATAAATCAACAAGTTAAATGAAAAGCTGCAGTTTCCGGCACCTAGTAAAGTACTCTTTCATTTTCCCATTTGTAGCTGAACAAGCTTGCTGAAGGTTTGTATTCAAACCAGTTTGACAGATTTCTCTTTACTTTCAGGGTGCTCGTGGTTTGAATGACTGTCAAGCTTTTGGTCTTTTCTGTTTCTGGTTTGAAACTTTGAGCATGACAAGTCCATCATGTAGTTGACAAAATGTATGACTCCCCACCTTTCCTTTTGTTTAAAGTGGACATTTTAGCTTAGCCCATCTTTCTTTTGTTGACACGTGCTGTTTACTTAGTAAGATAGGGGATGCCATGTCTGGCATGCACTTACTTAGTTTTTCCACTTGCAAGTTCGTATTAAAGTTTATTTGACCTAGGTTTGCTGCACATTTGAGTTTGCTTCTCACAATTTGGCATTGCAGAGGTTACTTTAAGGGGTGAGAGACCTAAAGTAATGCTCCTTGCAGCCGGGGTGCATAATTAGGCATTGTGGAGGTTACTGTAAAAGGTGAGAAACTGAAAATAATGATCCTCACAGCCATTTTTATTTTTGCTAACTCACTGAGTACACATTTGCTAAATTCTTGCAAAAAAGGAAAAAAAAAAAAAGGGCAAGGCCAAAGTCCTGCCATGGCGCCTTCTGTTTTGTTTTGTCCTGAGAGCTTGCCTCAGTTACTGATTTTCACGAGACTGAGTTTTTATCTTGTCTATCTGGGCCGTTAGTAGCTACCCTAAAAAAACTTTAATATGAATTAGTCTATTTTAAAAAGTGCACTGAAAAAGGATAGTTTATTTTAATTAGTATAACAAGACTTTAAAAAGGACAAATTATTCTAAATTACTCTTTAACACACAAGAGACAGGGTTATGAAAACATAATAGCTTCTTACTTCCAGAAGGTATTATTAAATTATAACATTTCTTCAAAGAACTTACTCTAATTATTTTAATAAATAAGCACACGAGTCCAAATATGTACAAAAATTAATAAAGGTAAATTTATTCTAACAAGGTTTTTATATTCTGTAATATGTCAATTTTTAAAGCAAAACCTTTCTAAGTAAATTAAACTAGATATGTGAAATATGTTTATTTGAAGAAAAAGGGTAATTACCAAGAATCAGTGAGTTCGTTTTTACTGAAGAGCTTTGGTATTTACTGGGTAAATGTCTTAGGCTGGGTTCTCTAGAGAAGCAAAACCAGTAAAGCATATACATATATATACAGAGAGATTTATATCAAGGAAATGGCTCTTGCGGTTGTAGAGGCTGGAACATCCCAAGTCCATGGGTCAGGATAAAGGCTTATCCTGATTCACGTAGCCATAGGGGCTGGCGAGCCCAAGATTGGCAGGTCAGAGAGCACGGCTCTTGCTCACAGGCTGCAAAGTTTGATGAATTCCAAGATCGGAAGGCTAAACTGCAGGTAAGCTACTAGCCCAAGTCCCAAGGACCAGAGGTCAGACAAACAGGAGCCAGCTACAGGATCCAGTGTGAGCAAAAAGCCCCCGAGCCTTGCCAGAATGTCCACTTATATTCAATGCAGGCCACATGCCCAAGGAAACTCCCTTTCAACTGATTGGCTACTCACAGCAGATCCCATCATAGAGGTGATCACAACATCATATGACTGTCAAACTACTAAGAATCATGGCCCAGAAAAGTTGACACATAACCTTAATCATCACAGTCCACCCTTTGGCAACTTGGCACCTGTACACAGCTCCTTAAACCATGCATAATCTCTGAACGAAGACAATTATAAAGTCATACTTGCATCCAACATGATTCAGTGAACACACATACAACTGAAAATGCACTAGCCCTGTTTACATTTTACATTTTATAAGAAAACAAAAATATTTGATGAACACATACAAAGCAGAAATACATAACAATTACAGTTCTTGTTTCTGCAACTGGTCACGTGGTCAAAGCTGGTCTTTAGAGCTACCTTCTTCCACCACCCAATCCATATTCCCTTTGCCCTCAGCAAGTACCTCAGCTGGTCATGGTTCTTTGCCTCGTGGGGTGACCCAAACCTTCATTCCTGAAGGGTCTGGGCCATTAGTAGTCATGTCGGAATTGGGTTGCTGTAGTTTTCCATTGACTTTAATCACAGGGCATGGTCGTGCTAAGAGATGCCCTAAGGGATCTCCTGCATTCCAGACAAACTCTTCTTTACCTCCATTATGTAATATCAATCCAATTTCCTCTTGGTAATCAGGATCAATCACACCAGCCAGTATGGTAACTCCCTTCTTTGCCTGTTGATCCAGAGGCATAAGGAGCCCGAAGTGGCCAGGTGGCATTCTTAGCTTACAGTTCAATGGAATCAGTGATATGTCTCCAGGTGGGAGTATACCTCCCTTTGGAACTAAGACCTCTAGGCCTGCAGAGCATAAGGTCACAGGGACAGGAAGCAAAAATTTTGTGAGTGGGTCACTAGGGGTAGTAGTGAGTGGTGCCACTCCCATTTCCACCCCTTACTTCCTGGACCCATGAATCCTGGCTATGGGAGAAATAGCACCATATATTGGATGCTTGTTTAGAGCATACACAGCCTCATGGAGAACACTGCCCCAACCCTGCAAGGTATTCCCATCTGGCTGGTGCTGTAATTGTGTCTTTAGAAGGCCATTCCATCTTTCTATCAAGCCAGCTGCTTCAGGATGATGGGAAACATGGTAAGACCGGTGACTTCCATGAGCATGGGCCCATTGTCACACTTCATTTGTTGTGAAGTGAGTCCCTTGACCCGAGGCAATGCTGTGTGGGATACGATGACAGTGGATAAGGCATTCTGTAAGTCCACAGATGGAAGTTTTGGCTGAAGGACTACATGCAGGGAAGGCAAATCTATATCCAGAGTAAGTGTCTATTCCATTAAGAACAAACTGCTGGCCTTTCCATGATGGAAGTGGTCCAATGTAATCAACTTGCCACCAGGTTGCTGGCTGATCACTTCGAGGGATGGTGCCATACCAGGGATTCAATACTGGCACTCAGCAGTAGCTGTAGCCAAGTCAGCCTTGGTGAGTGGAAGTCCATGTTTCTGAGCACATGCATAACCTCCATCCCTGCCACCATGGCCACTTTGTTCATGAGACCATTGAGCAATGACGGGAATAGCTGGGGAAAGAGGACAACTGGTTTCCACAGAACACATCATCCTATCCACTTGGTTGTTAAAATCCTCCTCTGCTGAAGTCACCCTTTGGTGAGCATTCACATGGGACACAAATATCTTCACTTCTTTGGCCCATTCAGAGAGGTCTATCCACATACCTCTTCCCCATACCTCCTTATCTCCAATTTTCCAAACATGTTCCTTCCAAGTCCCTGACCATCCAGCCAAACCATTGGCTGCAGCCATGAATCAGAATACAATCGCACATCTGGCCATTTCTCCTTCCAAGAAAAGTGAACAATTAGGTGCACTGCTTGAAGTTCTGCCCATTGGGAGTATTTCCCTTTACCACTGTCCTTCAGGGAGGTCTCAGAAAGGGGCTGTAGTGCTGCCATTGTCCACTTTTGGGTGGCGCTTGCATATCGTGCAAAACCATCTGTAAACCAGGCATGAGTTTTCTCTTCCTCAGTCAACTGATCATAAGGAACTCCCCATGAGGCTATAGGTGCAGACTGGGAGATGGAAGGTAATGTGACAGGAGTGGACACTATGGGCATTTGGGTCACTTCCTCATGCAACTTACTTCTGCCTTCAGGTCCTGCTCAGGCCCGATCTCGAATATACCACTTCCATTTAATGATGGAGTGCTGCTGTGCACATCCAACATTATGGCTTTGTGGGTTGGACAACACCCAGTTCACGATGGGCAGCTCAGGCCGCTTGGTGACTTGGTGGTCCATGGTTAAGGGTTCAGTCTCTACTAAGGCCCAGTAACAAGCCAAAAGCTGTTTCTCAAAAGGAGAGTAGTTATCTGCAGAGGATGGCAGAGTTTTGCTCCACAATCCTAAGTGTCTGCACTGTGATTCACCAATAGGAGCCTGCCAAAGACTCTAAACAGCATGTCTATCTGCCACTGACACTTCAAGCACCATTGGATTAGCTGGATCATATGGTCCAAGGGCAGAGCAGCTTGCAAGGCAGCCTGAAACTGTTGCAAAGCCTTTCTCTTGTTCTGAGCCTCACTCAAAACTAGCAGCTTTTTGAGTCATTTGATAAATAGGCCACAGTAGCACACCCAAATGAGTAATATGTTGCTTCCAAAATCCAAAGAGGCCCACTAGGCATTGTGCCTCCTTTTTAGTTGTGGGAGGAGCCAGATGCAATAAATTATCCTTCACTTTAGAAGTAATATCTCGACATGCCCCACATCACAGGACCCCTAGAAATTTCACTGAAGTGGAAGGCACCAAATTTTTGTGGGACTAATTTCCCACCCTCTAGCATGCACATGTTTTACCAATAAGTCCAGATTCATTGGCACTTCTTCCTTACTAGGTCCAGGCAGCATAATGACATCAATATAACGGACCAGCGTGACGTCTTGTGGAAAGGAAAGTCAATCAAGCTCCCTGCGGACTAAATTATGACATAGGACTGGAGAGTTGATGTAGCCCTCAGGTAGGCAACTGAAGGTGTATTTCTGGCCTTGCCAGCTGAAAGCAAACTGCTTCTTGTGGTCCTTCAAAACAAGTATCGAGAAAAAGGCATTAACCAGGTTAATAGCTGCATACAACGTACCAGGAGATGTATTAATTTGCTCAAGCAATGAAACCACATCTCAAACAGCAGCTGCAATTGGAGTCAACACCTGCTTAAGTTTTAAATAATCCACTGTCATTCTCCAAGATCTGTTTTTTTTCCCCACAGGCCAAATAGGCGAGTTGAATGGGGATGTGGTGAGAATCACCACCCGCATCCCTCAAGCCCTTGATGGTGGCAGTAATCTCTGCAATCCCTCCAGGAATACTGTATTGCTTTTGGTTTACTATTTTCCTAGGTAGGGGCAGTTCTAATGGCTTCCACTTGGCTTTTCCTACCATAATAGCCCTTACTCCATTTGTCAGGGCTCCAATGTGGGGGTTCTGCCGGTTGCTGAGTATATCTATTCCAATTATGCATTCTGGAACTGGGGAAATCACTACAGGATAGGTTCAGGGACCCACTGGACCTACTGTGAGATGGACATGAGCTAAGACTCCATTAATAACCTGACCTCCATATGCCCCTACTCTGATTGGTTGGCCACAGAGACATTTTGGGTCTCCTGGAATTAGTGTCAGTTCAGAGCCAGTACCTAGTAATCCCCAAAAAGTCTGATTATTTCCTTTTCCCCAATGAACAGTCACTCTCATAAAACGACATAGATTCCTTTCGGGAAGGCTGGGAGAAAGATTACAGTATAAGTTTTTGGCAGTGTATTGGAGTCCTTCCTCCAGGGGACCCGGCCTCCCCTTCATTCAACGCGTTGTGGGTCTTTAAACTCACTCAAGTCTAGGAATTTATTGACAGGCCGTGATCACTCTGGTGATTCAAGTTAGACTGCTGTTCACCTGACTTAGAATTCTTCCACTTGTACAAATCAAGTAAATATTTAGTAGATTTCCTATCTATTTAACTCCTAGGGACACCATGACTACATAGCCAATGCCATAAGTCCATACAAGTCAGGCTATTCTGATTACTGCTTTGACTCTGCTGTCCATTACTGTAACCATGCCTACCTTTTTTTGTCGATTGAGTGCCACCACTTGGCCCCTACAATCCGGGGGTCTAATCAATCCCATTGTAGTTAGGTGTCTTAATTCAGTTAGGGCAGTTCCCACTGCCAAATCTGACTTACATAAAATAGCAATCACAGCAGTTTTCAAGGATGCTGGGCTCCCTTTACAAATTTGTTCCTCACAGTTGTGGTAAAAGGTGTGTCCTCTGGGAACTCCATGTGTGGGTCTGTGGGTCTAACCTGATAAATCTACTCTAACATGTCAATTTCCCTAAGCCTCTGGATACTTATTCTACAGTATACCAAGGCAGTCTAGTACTTCAACTTGATTTAGTGTAGGCCACTGCATAATCCATGCCTCAGTGACCCAACCAAATAAACTATTATATCCTTTCCTAAGTTCTCAAACTGAATGAATATGCTGTGTTTAGCGGGCCCATATCAATAAACTCAGACTGATCCATCTTTATGTTCCTTGTACCATTATCCCACACCCTTAATAGCCATTCCCACACATATTCCCCAGGTTTCTTTTTGTACATATTAGAAAAGTCAATCAGTTCTTTTGGAGTGTTGTGTACCTCCTCCTGCGTCATACTTTGTACTTCACCTTTTGGGGCTCTCTGGGACTTAAGTCTAGTTATAGGTCTAGGAGCCAAAATTGGTAGTGAGGAAGTGTTTTGAGAAAGTTCAACATTGTCTTGTAAAGCATCTGCCTCAGGTGATGCCCCAGGCAATGACTCAGACAAGGGCTCTTTAGATCCAGCTGGGTTTATCTCATTAGATGGGGGTAGAGGGATGAATGGTTTTACTAGGAAGGGTGGTTTAGCAGACAAACATGAAGTAATCTCTTCAGATGGGAGTGAGAGGGCTCCTTCTGTTGGCAGGAATGACTCAAGGGAATTTAGGGGCACAAGGTCTCATGCTTCCTTATCATCTGCCCATATGTCCCTATCCTAAGTTTCAGGATCCCATTTCTTCCCAACCAATACTCTCACTTTAACTTCTGACACCTCTTGAGGATGTCAGTTGAGTTGGTGTTGTAATTCAGCCACTCTTACAATAAGACTCTGGGTTTGGTTTTCGGCAATATCAGCTCTGTTACTACAAGAAATAAGGCTTTCTTTCAAAGCGAAAGTGGAAACTTTGAGGTCATTTATGTAGCACTTGAGCTTTGACTGTAAAGCCCTGAGTGCATCTCATTCTTTCACCAGTTTGTCTAGCCAAAGTAGGACCAACCAACCAGCTTCCTTATACTTCTCATTACAACAAAATTGTAGAAAGGTATCACACATGCAATCACTCAGAGCCTCGCCTTTCACCAATACCTGATCTATTGGTGGTGATATTTTGCATATTTGTATTGCCACCTCACACCATGGATAAGCAGTGCCCTCTTTACTACTGGAAGCAGAGTCATCAACATCTTTAAGTCTAACCAGACTTGAGAACCAATTTAGAAAACACATCCTTACAATTTTGTTTGTCTAGAACCACTCTCAATACCAAATGTTTTAGGCTGGGTTCTCTGGAGAAGCAAAACCAGTAAAGCATATAAATATATATACAGAGAGATTTATATCAAGGAAATGGCTCATGTGGTGTAGAGGCTGAAATGTCCCAAATCCATGGGTCAGGATAGAGGCTTCTCCTGATTCATGTATCCACAGGGGCTGATGAACCCAAGATTGGCAGGTCAGAGAGCAGAGCTCTCGCTCACAGGCTGTGAAGATCGATGAATCCCAAGATCAACAGGCAAGACCACAGGTAAGCTGCTAGCTCAAGTCCCAAGAATCAGAAGTCAGACGAACAGGAACCAGCTGCAGGATCCAGTGCAAGCAAAAAGCCCTCGAGCCTTGCCAGAATGTTCACTTATATTCGATGCAGGCCACACACCCAAGGAAACTCCCTTCAACTGATTGGCTACTCATAGCAGATCCCATCAAGGAGGTGATCACAACATCATATGAGTGCCAAACCACTGAGAATCATGGCCCAGCCAAGTTGACACACAACCTTAACCATCACAGTAAATAAAAAGTTTTATTAAAGAGAAGGCAAAAGCTGTTTACCAAGAGACCAATAAAAGAAAAAAAAGTTTAGCTATCTTTTGTCTTTCAAAATACCTAAACTAGCTTAATCATCTGAAAATAAATTGAATAAGCAATTTTTGTCTTTAACCATGAGCCAAAACATAAAAATTACAAGGAGACACACCTAAAATGAAATGGAAATTTAAATAAAAATACACACTATTTAAACAAAGTTTTATTTCAACAGTAATTACTTTTTGTGATATATAAGCTGAAAATAATTTCCTAAACTTTTTAGTAACTTACTAACATTATATTAATATCCAAATGTATACCCTTTTGTTTTTATGCCACAGAGAAAAAGTATATATACACATATATATTTATGTCTGCTGATAAAAATGTTCATTGTTGACACTTAAAGAATTGTACAAAAAATATAATCAAAGTTTTTGTCTGTCTGTTTAAAATTTGATGAGTTAATTTATGAGATTTTTAAGAACTTTTAATATCAAATAACATATAACACCAAGAAATTAGGTTTCTCACTGTTAAAATAACAAAATTTTCTTTGGTTACTAGGTTAAAATTTTATTTTTTATGTAATCTGCCTGGAAGACAAGAGTTCAGCCTCTCATTAAGAAAAGATTCCTGAGTCAAAACAACACTGCATGGTTTTGAAAAAACTAATGCTTTTACTTTTAAATCTTTGATTTAAAATAACTTAAGTTTTGATTCTCAGTGATCTATATCAAACTTCTGACAACTTTAAAACTTCATGGAAAGTTGCAAAAGATTTGTTTGTTTTATAAAAATAAAAAGAGTTTATTTAATATATTATGAATTACATAAACATGTCAAGTCAGAAAACATATTAAATTTTCTTTAAGTTAAAAATTTATCTGCCTAATACTAAACAAGAAGCATATGATATTATATCATAATTTTGTTATTTCAATTAACTTGGTCACAACTTATTCCTTTTAAATCTAGTATCATCAACCCAATAGTTTTAATCAGAGAATTCACATCATTTGCTTATAAAGTTTTTGTCACCATTCAAATGTTTAGCTTAATATGTTCTTGATATATTTTAACTATATGGTACAATACCTCAAATTATTATGTGTTATATCTAAAGGTCTTTAGAAATAAGGTTAATCATTATGTTTACAGATATTTTTATCTAAAGTTTTTATTTAACTTTATTTGGCTTTACATTATTTTTGTAGTTAATTCCCATCAAGTCTTTTCACTTTAAAACAAAAACTATTATTATATGCTAACCATAGCCATTTTTAGGTTTATCATTCACAGATAATTTTTACCTTGCTAATTCACTGAAAATGCAACAAAATGGACTGTATCAGACTCATAAAGAAGAATATAATATTTTGAACATAAATGTAATTGGACTAAATCAAGATTTTAAAACTCTTATGTAGAAACTGACAGTTTTTCAAGTTGCTGTTAATCCAGAATAACATGGAACCAAAACTGGCTACATGGGACTGAGTAAACTAAAAGAATTACTATAAAATTTATATAAGAATATTGCTAATGTTCTATTGTTTAGCTATAAAAAAACAATTTTTTTTCTTTTCTTTCCCTTGTTAGTACAGATCTGTATTTCAATAGTATAATCATTTAAAATCTATTTTTTGTACCTCAAATAGGATTAGAAGATGTCATAGCACATGTCAAAATTCTGACTAAATATATTCAGTGTTTGAAGTGATTCTGCCCATAGACTCCAAGAAATGAATGCTAAAATGACTATAATAAGAAAAGTAATTCTTCAAAACCAAACGACCTTCCCTTATGTTATTTAAACTGACTCTAATATTGTTAAATATTGTCAATTTTTAATCCAATACTCTAAAGACTATTTTCACAGGTTAAAGGAGCTTTTGACAACCAAAACCAAAATCTCAAAATCTGCTTAATATTGTTCCAGGGGACTATATATTTATATATTTAAAAAGACCTCAATTAAAAGATTCCCTGGAGACTCTTTGAAAAGGACCATATGTAGTTCTCCTTGCTAATCCTTGTGCCACTAAATTAAAGAGTTAAGACCTGGATACACCTCTCCCAATTGAAGAAGCTGCTGCTCCTACTTGGACAGTTCAACCAATTAAAAGACTCAAACTAAAGTTAAAAATCCCTAGTATGAGGAACAGATGAAATCTGGTGTGGAGAACTCATCCCAAGACCCAAGACCAGGCTTGTAAACCCTTTATTCCCAAACAGTGGACCACATAAATAGAGATACAATTCTCAGACCTTTCATATTTCTTTTTCTAGTATTTGCTCTTTTACTTCATCATTTCTTCTGTTCACTTTACCTACTCAACGTTCAAGAGCAAATTTCAGAGTCTCTTCTGGCATTCATTTTGGTCTTTTCTTTCAAAAAGAAAATTTTTTCAAGGAAAAAATTCAAGCCTTGGGTTGCAATAGTGAAGGATTCAATGGGGGAAAATACTGAATGACGCATCAAAAGAAGATGGAAGGAATACACAGTCACTGTACCAAAAAGAATTGGTCGATGTTCAATCATTTCAGAAGGTAGCATATCATCAAGAACTGATGGTACGAAGGAAGAAGTCCAAGCTGCACTGAAGGCACTGGCGAAAAACAAGGCTCCAGGAATTGTTGGAAAACAATTGAGATGTTTCAACAGACGGATGCAGCACTGGAAGTGCTCACTCGTTTATGCCAAGAAATTTGGAAGACAGCTACCTGGCCAACTGACTGGAAGAGATCCATATTTGTGCCTATTCCAAAGAAAGGTGATCCAACCAAATGCAGAAATTATCGAACAATATCATTAATATCACACGCAAGTAAAATTTTGCTGAAGATCATTCAAAAGCGGTTGTAGCAGTACATCAACAGGGAACTGCCAGAAATTCAAGCTGAATTCAGAAGAGGACATGGAACCAGGGATATTACTACTGATGTCAGATGAATCCTGGCTGAAAGCAGAGGATACCAGAAAAATGTTTACCTGTGTTTTATTGACTATGCAAAGGCATTCGACTGTGTGGATCATAACAAATTATGGATAACATTATGAAGAATGGGAATTCCAGAACGCTTAATTGTGTTCATGAGGAACCTGTACATAGATCAAGAAGCAGTCATTCAAAACAGAACAAGGGGATACTGCATGGTTTAAAATCAGGAGAGGTGTGCATCAGAGTTGTATCCTTACAGCATACTTATTCAATCTGTATGCTGAGCAAATAATCTGAGAAGCTGAACTATATGAAGAAGAACGGGGCATCAGGATTGGAGGAAGACTCATTAACAACCTACGTTATGCAGATGACACAACCTTGCTTGCTGAAAGTGAAGAGGACTTGAAGCACTTACTGATAAAGATCAAAGACCACAGCCTTCAGTATGGATTACACCTCAACATAAAGAAAATAAAAATCCTCACAACTGGACCAATAAGCAATATCACGATAAACGGAGAAAAGATTGGAGTTATAAAGGACTTCATTATACTTGAATCCACAATCAACGCTCACGGAAGCAGCAGTCAAGAAATCAAGTGACACATTGCACTGGGTAAGTCGGCTGCAAAAGACCTCTTTAAAGTGTTAAAAAGCAAAGATGTTTCCTTAAAGACTAAGGTGCGCCTGACCCAAACCATGGTGTTTTCAATGTCTCATATGCATGTGAAAGCTGGGCAATGAATAAGGAAGATGGTAGAATTGACGCCTTTGAATTATGGTGTTGGCGAAGAATATTGAATACACCATGTACTGCCAAAAGAACGAACAAATATGTCTTGGAAGAAGTATAGCCAGAATGCTCCTTAGAAGCGAGGATGGTGAGAATTCATCTCACATACTTTGGACATGTTATGAGGAGGGAACAGTCCCTGGAGAAGGACATCATGCTTGGTAAAGTAGAGGGTCAGTGACAAAGAGGAGGACCCTTAATTAGATGGATTGACACAGTGGCTGCAAAAATGGGCTCAAGCATAGCAATGATTGTGAGGATGGCATAGGACCAGGCAGTGTTTCGTTCTGTTATACATAGTGTCGCTATAAGTAGGAACCAACTAACTGGACGGCACCTAGCAACAACTAACAACAACAGTATTTGCTATCCTTTTGTCTTACATGCCATGCCTTTAAGGTCTGTGGGCTAATAACTTTCCCTTGGTGGATGAATGTTATTGAAATAATTGCTTTGTGCCTAACCTCACTATTTTTAAAGTAGTTTTATTATATCAATTAGGTTTTATTAATTGCTAAGACAGATTTGTATAAGTAAACCTTTCCATGAGTTTTAACCTAAAAACTTTCCTTTATATTTTTCTTATTAGTGTTTTAATAATCATTAAGTGACTTGTCACACACATTCTTGTTTACTCGTATATGCCCTTATTTAATGGACCTTATTTTAGTTTCTAGGTCATTTGTGTGCTAATAGCTCTTGTTTATTTCTTCCAGACAATTTTCCTCCATTATAAAGCCTTTCTTAAGTTCTCTGTTACTATGCCTCATAATAACAACTGAGGACTGAAAAGATAATGCTTTTGTCAAATTAGCTCAATTGGTAGCAAAAATCTCCTGTTGTTCTTGGAAGAAGCACCCCTGAAGTAAAAAAAAGATATACACAAAATAGGCCAACAAGCAGCATGGCTACATTCAGTTCCCCCCAGTGCAGATGCCATAGGTATCTGACCTGTTTAGTTAACTCCCACAAGGGATAGGATCATGGTTACAAACTTTATTGCAAATTAGAACAACTGTATTAGTAATTGTTGTAATCATTGTTGGCATAGTCAAATGTATTATGAAATGTGCACCCAAGGTCAGGCAAAAACATTCCAAAACAACTAATGTATATGACTCTGTACACTTTTATAACACAGTGGATGGTCCTGCACCTAAAACTAGCTTTCTTGAAAAGGCCAAGTTATTCCTTCTCAATTTGGTTCAGGTCTCCAATAGATGTATCCCAAATTCACACAGTACAGTGAAAACCAACATAGAGTATGGTGAAGAACCAGATGATATCTGGCAGAGAGTACAGACAATAAACCTGAACAGCAAAACCAAACAGCATAAATTTGAAGACTTAAAACTTGTGGGCCACCATCTAGGAAAGTCAAGTCCACACTGAGATAATGTAAGGCCATGCAAAAGACAATGACAGTGTGATCGAAGGATGTTCAGCTGAAATCCTTGATCAAAATGAGGGATTGATGTGGAGACCCCCTAAATCTTAAGGGCTTGGCCATATTAATGATAACTAGGATAAGGTTCGATTTCCCTTTCCCCTAGTTATGTCATAGAAAAACTAGCACAACAGGTTTCTCTGCTGGTTAATAAATAAGTGTACCTAAGTAAAACAAAGAAGGAAAATGCTCCATGATGCATGTTATCTGCTTTAAGTTAAAGGTTCAAAAAAAAAAAATAAAACTATTGCTGTCAAGTCGATTGCAACTCATAGTGACCCTATAGGACAGAGTAGAACTGCCCCATTAGGGTTTCCAAGGAGCAGCTGGTGGATTCAAACTGCTGACCTTTTGGTTAGCAGCCTGACCACTTAACCACTGCACCACCAGGGGTCCTAAGAGAAAGACAATCATTTGAATGAGGGAACCATCAGCATGTACCCAGTACAGAGGCCAAAGGAATCCACTGAATCACGGTCATGGTGTCTATTATATACTATAGAGGACAAAGAAAATTGTCACAAGGTCATGATTGGTGGCAAGTCAATTCAT
This sequence comes from Trichechus manatus latirostris, assembly GCF_000243295.1. Classification (NCBI taxonomy): domain Eukaryota; kingdom Metazoa; phylum Chordata; class Mammalia; order Sirenia; family Trichechidae; genus Trichechus; species Trichechus manatus. Next base: position 577,200 of record NW_004444169.1, on the reverse strand, counting down.
CACTGTTGTAGGTGGGACTACAGAAGCGGAGAAGGGACCATGACTAGAATATGTACATAATTACAGGTTAAATGGGTTACAGGATTGGTTCTGGGGGTTTAATTACCTGGCTATGGGGTGGCTGGTGTCGACTCAGGATCACACGATCCTGAGTCATAGTCACAAGGTGGTTATAAGACAATACCAGGACCTGAACCTATCCTAGTCATGGTCCCTTCCCTGCTTCTGTAGTCCCACCTACAACAGTGATGAATTGACCTACCACCAATCATGACCTTGTGACGATTTTCTTTGTCCTCTATAGTATATAATAGATACCATGACCGTGATTCAGTGGATTCCTTTGGCCTCTGTATTGGGTACATGCTGACGGTTCCCTCATTCGAATAATTGTCTTTGTCTTTGTCTTGGCTTAATAAAAATGTCTTTTGATTAAATTTGAGTCTGATCTTTTTCCCCTACAACAGTACTTTGCTCAGAGTGGGTGCAGCCTGTACACCACCATCCAGTCCATGGTTCCAGAGCGAGAGTCTTTTCTTCCCAACATGGAAGTGGTGGAAATAAAAGAGGAACTTGTCTCCTGCCCAATCCCCTTTGCCAGACTCTGTGGGTTCCCTCAGGCCCTTTGAGGGCTGGGGCCACCTTTGGGCACCCTGTGATGCTGGGTCAGGGTCTCCCCACTGTGCCCCACACCCCCGCCATCAAAACAGTCTCACATGGCACAAGTGGCCTAGGGTGGAGGGTACTGCACTAAGCACACCTGGTACTACTACTGACTGACCACCTTTTATGGTCCAGGTACCTTGAATACACCATACACATGCATTACAACCCGCATAAACCCCCAAACCAAACTCATTGTGAATTCTCACTCATAGCGACCATGTAGGACAGGGCAGAACTGCCCCATAGGGTTTCCAAGGCTGTAAATCTTTACAGAGGCCCACTGCCACATCTTTCTCCTGCAGAGCAGCTGGTGGGTTCAGGTTTCCGATAGATGCTCCAGACCTTTTTTGGTAGTTATGTAATATAGAGTATATACAAAATTATTTCTTTCTAAATTTGAAAAAAAAAATTCTAAATTCCAAAACACATCTGGCCCCAAGGGTTGGAAAAAAGGATTATAGACCTGTGTTTTGCAGAGAATTGAAATATTCAAAGGTATAGTGAACGAGTGACGACAGTTTGAGAGGTCAGGGAGGACCCCTCTGGTCAGTTAATTCTGAACAACCCTTCCCCGCCAAAAAAGGAGGTCATGCAAAGATCAGGGGGAGAGCATTCCAAACAGAGGGAATAGCTAATGCAAAGATGAACAGAGAGGAGGTCATTGTGGCTGGAGCATATCAGACCAGGTGAAGAGTAGTGTGAACTGATGGGAGAACTTCAAGTAGACATGAAGATTGTGAACCAGGTGCTAAAATCCTTTGATGAATATGGTGTGTGACCATGAGTGTAGTGGCTGGCAACAACCAAGAGACCCAGAAGAAAGCCTTCCTGGGTTGGAAAGCAGGTGGGGAGATAATTCAGATAGAAGAAACCTAAAGCAGTATGGGGCTGAAAAATGTAGACCAAGATGTATGGCCTGACGACCTTGGATTGGGGGAAAGTATGGAAGGAAGACAGATTAGATGTCTGGGGGAATAGTTGGGCTCAAGATTCTAATTGGGATGCTGGTTGAAAGATGTTCTAGGATGACCAGACACCTGGGTCTTAAATGACAATCTCTGATTGAGATCCAGTCTGCAATGTGTGACCTGGGCTTCTGGGCTTAAAATATGTTAGATACAGACAGAACAGAGTAGCAAAGGCCTAGCTGATGAAACATGTTCTTGCTTCTCTGTTTATCCCTCTGTGGGTTTGTGCTTCTCAGTAGCTCTGTCTCAGAATGTCTGTCTCCTAGCGTCTTTGTCTCTTAGTGGCTCTCCACTCTCTGTGATCCTGTCTCGGCATCTCTGTTCCTCTCTCTGTCTCAACATATTTCTTTCTAGGTGCCTTTCTGTATCTCAGAGATTCTCCATCTTTGGATCTCCATGTCTGTGTCCCAGAATCTGGTTCTCTGTTCCTTCCGTTGTCTGCATCTGTGCTATAATTGTCTCTTTTTCCTTCTGGACTGTGCCTTCCTGGAAGGCACAAAGCTTTTAATATTCCTCTGGGTAGCCTTGGAGCCCTGGTGGCGCGGTGCTTAAGAGCTCGGCCGCTAACCAAAAGGTTGGCAGTTCATCCACCAGCCGCTCCTTGGAAACCCGATGGGTCAGTTCTACTCTGCCCTATAGGGTTGCTCTGAGTCAGAACCCACCCGACTGCACCTAACAACAACAACTAGTGCCCCACCCGAAGTCTAGCGTATAGGAGTCTCTCAAATATGTCTGTGCGTGAACGACAGCCTTTTCTGAGGAGAAAGGGACTTGCTCACACATCCCTCCCCCGCGGAGCCGGCAGCCTGCCAAAAGGCGGTGGGTGTGGTGGTATTGTGGTACTGCTATTGGGTTCTTTCACCGAGGGAAATAACTCTCAGGACACCTTACCAGGGCCTTGCGCTCTCGCTAGAGGACAGGAACAGTAAACGCTGGCCCGCATCTTCCGCGCGGCGGGCAGCCCACCTTCTCGGCCCCGCCCCGCGACTCCACCTTGGCCAATCAGCGAGCGCCCACGCAGACCCGCCTGTGAAGAGGCTCTGCGCAAGATGGCTGCGGCGTGTCGGAGTGTGAAGGTAGAACTGTCTTTGCCCAGCTGGGACGGCGCGGCCGTGGAACGAGGGGGGGAGAGATCGGTGCTGGGAGAAAGGGTCATGCTTGTCTAGACCTGGTTTTGGCGGCGGTTGGGCTCGGGAGGTGAAAGTCAACACTCCGAAGTGCACGTGGTGGGGGTAACAGGGTGGGATGTCTGGGGATGAGTCACCCAGAGGTCCCATCTGATGAGGGGAGGAGGCACACTTGGGTCACACCGCAGGGGTGACCAGAAGCCACCCCGCTCCCACTCCCGCTGTCGCAGAAGCCTGGAGAAAGGACAGATGAAAGGGTAGGGGTGGTCCGGCCAATAGCACCTGACCGTGTCCGTCTTAACAGGGCCTGGTTGCCGTGATAACCGGAGGAGCCTCGGGTCTAGGCCTAGCCACGGCGGAGCGACTGGTGGGGCAGGGGGCCTCTGCAGTGCTTTTGGACCTGCCCAGCTCGGATGGGGAGGCCCAGGCCAAGAAGTTAGGGAAGAACTGCGCCTTCGCCCCTGTCGACGTAAGTGGGGCCACCTCTCCTCTCCCAGGGTGTGCACGAGGTCACGAACACCGGCTTGGGAACCCATGGGCTCCCTCCCATAAGAGTGCTATTTATGTGGACATTGAGCCCATGTCCTTGTCCCTTTTGGCCTGAGCCTTCAAGCACTGTGGGACAGATAGGAATCTTTTCAAGCACTGTGGGAGATAGAAATCTCTAAAGCCAGGATTCACAAGAATGGGGATGGGGATTGAACATATCAGAGTCTCCTGGAGTGGGTATGTGTAGTTTGAAAATGCATATTGTGTCCTGTAATTTTATATTTAGAAAGTGGGAGAACTTGTTTTTATGAAACTACAGAAAGCTTGATGAAATCATCTTAGCAGGTAGGGACACAGAGAAGTTAGTTTATTTTCATATCAGTAATTCTCAAAACAGGGATGTATTAGTGCTCTGATCCACAGTAATTGAGAATCTCCAGGGGTATGTGAATTTACCAAAAGTGTGGATTTGAAAAATCTTTTGAACACTGCCCTAGAGGATCTAACATTTTCACCTTAGCCCCACTCTCCTCTCTCAAGTTCCCCTATAACTTTCTCTTCGCTTCTCCCTTGCTTATACAATTCTGGGCCTGCCTCCCACCCATACCCCCACCCTAGGTTTAGTGATGGGCTGGGAAAAGCAATACCATCTCCCCTTCTCCCTTTGAAGGTGACCTCAGAGAAGGATGTGCAAGCAGCCCTGACTCTAACAAAAGAAAAGTTTGGCCGTGTGGATGTTGCAGTCAACTGTGCAGGCATTGCAGTGGCCATCAAGACATACAACTTAAAGAGGAGCCAGGCTCATACCTTGGAGGACTTCCAGCGAGTTCTCAATGTAAGGCCTTGAGGTTCTCCTTGGGTAGAAGAGGCATCTGGCTGTGAGTGCCCCCAAAGCTTTCAGGGGACAGAAGGCTGCCTCTGCCTCAGGTCCTACACCATGTCTCTACCCATCCTCCAGGTGAATCTCATAGGTACCTTCAATGTGATCCGCCTGGTGGCTGGAGAGATGGGCCAGAATGAACGAGACCAGGGTGGCCAACGTGGAGTCATCATCAACACCGCCAGTGTGGCTGCCTTTGAGGGCCAGGTATGTAGGCAGGGGCAAGGCTTATGCCTCCTCGGTGACTTGTTGGGCCCTCTCACCTATCACCTCCACTCCTTCTCTAGGTTGGACAAGCTGCATACTCTGCTTCCAAGGGGGGCATAGTGGGTATGACACTGCCCATTGCTCGGGATCTGGCTCCCATAGGAATTCGGGTGATGACCATTGCTCCAGGTAGACATATCCCCCTCCCTGCCACACCTAAGATTGTGGGGGAATCTATGGGCAATTGAGAGGGGAAGGTACCACCTAAGTAGCAGCAGCCCCCCATCTCTGGGCCCGAGGGACACACCAAGAAATAGGGCTAAAGCGAGGAAGGACTAGGTGAATGTGAAAGCAAGTGCGGGTCTCTGACTCTGGCTGTCTTGTCTAGGCCTGTTTGGCACTCCACTACTGACCAGCCTCCCAGACAAGGTGCGTAACTTCTTGGCCAGCCAGGTGCCCTTCCCCAGCCGACTGGGTGACCCTGCTGAGTATGCTCATCTGGTACAGGCCATAATCGAGAACCCATTCCTTAATGGAGAGGTCATCCGGCTGGATGGTGCCATCCGCATGCAGCCCTGAAAGGAAAGGGCAGAGAGAATGCATCCCCTCTGCCCCCCATTCCTTTGGGGGTACTAGACTCCAGCCTGAGAGGAATCCCAGTAGCCATTTTGTAACTGCCCACCAGTCACCTTTTGTGCCTAATAAAGTCTGTATTTCTCACAGATAGTGGGCAGCGCTATGTGCTTGGGGGTACTGGCATGGGAAAAAAAGGTAAATGGGTGAAGGAGCCCTGGGGTTGGATGGGAGAAGCAGTACCTCACACCTTTGTGTCTTATCACAACACATGTCCTTGATTTCAGTGAATAACTTTATTACCTAGGTAGAAGGTGGGGATACTGGCTCAGTGCCCTCCCACTGGGGAATGGATTAGGGGTGGGGGTATGCACTATTTTCCTCTTTGACCCATAGCCCTCTGTGAGCTTGGAGAAGGGGGAGAAGACCATCCTGAGCTCAGCGGCTGCTGGTATTGAACTGTAGGTGATATTGGGTTGTAGGCTGATTGGTATAAATTATTGAGTTCAGATAATTCTGCCTGTGAAAGAAGCCCAGAGTCCTCAGTTGATGTGCTTACTCTCTCCCCCTGGCCCTCAGCGTCCCTCCCCACCCTCCCTTGCATTCATCCCCACTACCACCCCCTAGAACTCACTGGGCTTTTTGCTCCTTAGCCAGCTGCTGGTTGAAGGAGCCCAGCCCCCTCCGAAATTCAGCACACAGTTCTCTCTCCTGCTGCTCCAGCTCCATTGCTGCCTGGGCGGAGAGCATGGTCTGGCTTTCCCACTGAGCATCCAGTGCTTGTTCGGCCTGGCACTGTGCCTCCTTTTCATAGCACTGCATCTGTTGGACTTTCCTGATAGCAGCTCGCTGCTCTGGAGTCATGCCCTTCCAGCAATAGGGCAGGACCCGGTGGGGAGCCAGAGGGTTTTGGGCGACTTGGGGGTTCTCAGTCAGCAGGTCACTTGTGATCTGGTTCTGGATGTCCACAAGGTTGGCCTCCTGTTCGCGTTGATGCTCACGGCGCTGCCACTCAGCCAGCTCAGCTACCTGGTGGGGCCCCCTGAACGTGAACATTTGAGTGCCCAACCTCACAGAACTCTCAGTTGTTGGGGCAGGGGAGTTATATGGCCATATCCTCCATCTCAGGGAGAGGAGGAGACACTGCATAGCCTCTTAATGACCCTTGAGGTGGGGAGAAGGGTGAATAGGCAGGGAACTTCCCTGCCCTCAGGAAGCCCTTAGACTGGGAAGGTAGTGAGTGCTCTATTCTCAAGTCATCCTAAGTCTGGAGGTGGGGAGAGGCATCTTTTGCCCTAAGAGAGCCCTTAGGTGAAGGGAGGAGTCCTTAGGCAGAGGGGGGAATGATGTGGCTAAGGTTCCCCAGGACTTTGTTCAGGGGGTGGAGGGAGCACAGTACACTGGATGGCTCAGGCCATACCTGGGCTTTGTTGACGTTGGCTACAGCAGACATCATGGCCATTCGACAGGACTCCTCCAACTTGGCCAGGTAGGTGGCCCGCATGTCCATGCCTAGGTGCAGCTGGTCATTAAGCATATCTACATAGAAATATGGCCTGGGCACTGTACTGGCCTGCTCCATTTCTGGTTCACTCATTCAGCTGTTTGTTCAACAAGCTTTGTGTATATGTATATTTGGGAGGGGGTAGTATCTGAGTTGTAGGGATGTGGAAGGAGCTACTCTTTGGGGCTAGGGATAGCCAAAATGGCAGCAACAAGGATTTTTCAAGTGACTAGTTGAAAGATGTCCCCAAGAGACTTGGGTCCCAGTGCGAGCTCTGCAGCTTCTCAGGTATGTGACCTTGGGTAAATCATTTCATCTCTCTGACCCTGTCTCCACATGTGTTGGGCTCTAAGGACACCACTGAATCAGATCCTGTCCTCAGAGAGCTCCTCATCTAGTGAAGGAGATAGATTAAACAGATAATCATACCACAGTGTGGTAAGAGCAATGACAGAGATATGTACAGGGCATTTTGGGAGCTTTGGGTGGTGGGTGAGAGGAAGGTTTCCAGGAGGAGGTGATACTTGGAATATGTTTTATATGCAGGCAAAAAGCAAAGGGCATTCCAAGCTGAGGGCACAGCATGAGCAAAGGCACTGAAATTTTTCCATTCCAGCCACACTGGTCTCCTTGCTGTCCCTAGAACATGCCTCAGGGATTTGTAATAGATGTTACTCTTGGCTCCTACTCTCTTGCCTCCTTCAGGTCTTTGCTCAACTGTTACTATCTCAGTGAGGCCCCTCCTGGCTGCCCAACCTAAAATTGCAACCTGCCTAACCCCCAACATTTATCCCTCTTCCCTAATTTTTCTCCCTAGCATTTATCACCATCTAATATACTCTTTTTATTTAATTATTTTGTTTATTGTCTGTCTCCTCACTAGAAGGTAATCTTTGTAAGGGCAGAGAATTTTGTCTGTTATTCATTGCCATGCCCCAGCACTTAGATCATAGCTTGGCACATAGTAGGTACTCAATAAATACTTGTCAAATAAAGGAAATCAAGAAACAGCATAGTATATATCTTAAACTACAAATAGTCACTGTTGCTGGAGCATAAAATGCGAGTGATTAGAGAGCTTTGCAGTGCCCAGACTAAGGGCCAGAAACTTGACCCTGAAGGTGGTGGGGAACATGGAAGGATTGGTGACATGGTTAGATTTGCATTTTAGAAAGCTCTTCCTGGTGGCCAGTATGGAGGACAGTCAGGGTAGGGAGAGACAATGGAAGCAGGGAATCCACCCTGAAGGCTATTATAGTAGGCCACTTGGGGGGCTCACCTAGGCCAGTGATAGAAAGGATGGAGGGGAAGTATATAGGAGGTTTACATCAGCAGTACCAGATGGATTGGATGAGGGAGTAAAGAGAGGGAAGACACAGGAGTGCTTCCCAGGTTTCTGGCTTGAATGACTGGTTGGATGATGTGGCCACCACCACAGTAGAGAATGCAGAATGAAGAGCAGGTTTGGGGGCACTGATGAATTCTGTTTAGGACATGCTGAGTTGGAGGTGGCCAGCATTTGATTCTGCAGGTAGAGAATCCTCAGCACAGAGGTTGTAGGTAACATGGTAGTGGAAACCAGGATGAGGATTGAGGGCACCGGAGGTGAGTATGCAGGGTAGAGAGAACAGGGTACCAGGGACAAAGTCTCAAGAAGGAAGGAGTAGAAGGAAGAGGAGCACACAAAGGGCAGACAGAGAAGGAGTGGTCAGAGAGCTATGGGCAGAATGTGGTGTCATGGAAGAGAGTATCAGGAAGGAAGATGTGATCAGAGTCAAAGGCAGAAAGGAAGGTCTGACCAAAGAAAAAAGACTAAAAGGAGCCTCGTACCTAATGACACAAAGGAGTATTGGTAATTGAGTAGTTTAGTGAAGTTGTGTGGGTAGAAAATTAGACCTCAGGGGGTTGAGGTGTGGCTGGAAAGTTAGGAAGAAAAGACAGTAAGTGGAAGCAGACTTTTGAAAAATTATGGCTATAAAGGAAAACAGAGAGAGCTCAGTATCCAGAGGAATCACAGGGTTGAGAGAAGCTTTTTTTTTAATAGGTTAGATTTAAGCATGTTTACAGCCTGCACAGAATGGGTCAGTAGAAGGGGAAATGTTGAAAACAACGAAGAGGGGATACCTGAGGGAGCACAGCCCAGGGGGAAGCAGGGAAGAATGGGGTCAAGAGCAAAGGCTGAAGACTTGGCTTTGAAGAGGCACAGGGACACTGACGTTTTTAGAGACTGAAGGGCAGGAGAGGAAGAGAGGATGGGGTGTATTGTTTCATTTTAATTTTCACAGCAACCCAGAGAGGAAAAGATCAGAGGCCCAAAGACGTTAAGTAAAAAGCCCAAGGTTATACAACCTGGAAGCAGTAGGTCTTAGTCCATGGCCCTTCTGTTACACTCCATATTCTCCCTCTGCCTTCTGCTGTCCCTGTTGCATCAGTCTGCCTTATCATACATCTGCCTGCTGCCAACTGGCAGCTGGCCCCACAGTGCCACTGAAACTGCTCTGACAAAAATCACCAAATATTCCTAATTTCCGAATCCAATAGACAGTTTCTGTTCCTATCTGATTGGAATTCTCCAGGGCATTTGATATTGACTACTCCCTCTTTGAAACTCCTCCCTTGGTTTCTAAGTCTCCACTTGGTGACTGAGAGAAGGCAAGTATGGCATAGACCAGAGGTTCTAGGACCAGCCTGTCTGAGTTCATTTCCTGCCTCTATCACCCACTGGCTATATGACTTTGGACAAGTTATGTAACATCTCTGTTCTTTAGTTTCCTCATCTGAAAATGAAGATAATACTAGTACTTGCCTCATGAAGTTGCTGTAAGAATTAAATGGGTTAATACAAGGTAAAATGCTTAGCACAGTGTCTGGTACATAGGAAGTACTCAATAAAGGTTAGCTGCTGCTGCTATTATCATCATTTTATGTATCTCTTCTTACTATGTCCCTGAATCCCTCCCAGTCTTTATTATGGGCGTCTCTTCCTCTACTCATTCATTTACTCAAGATACTGAGCATCCACTATGTGCCAGACACTGTTTAAATCACTGGGGTTATAATGGTTAATAAGACAGTCCTGATCCTTGTCCTCAGAGAGTACATCATTGGCTCACTCTTTCTCCAGGTTCCACACTTAGCATTCTGTTCATTACCCCTCCATGCTGATGGCTCCCAGATCTCTTCTCCAGCCCAGACTGCCCTTGAACTTAAGGGTCATATAGAGACATGTTGGCTGCAATAGTCTTCTACCTGGTCTCCCTGCCTCTGGTTTTTCCTCTGTAATCCAGGCTCCACATTGGCTGACAGAATTAGCTGCTAAAACACAAATCATGTGACTTCAATGCTCAAAACCCTCCTGTGACCCCTACCTCCCTCAGTAAAAGCTGAAGTCCTCACCATGTCTACAAGGCCTACTCAGTCTGGCCCCTATATTCTCTGACCTCACTTCCTACCACTCTTCCCCCTTGCTTACTCTGCTTCAGCCATTCTGGCCCCACTGCTATTTCTCAGACATTCCAGACATGCTCTTTCCTGCCTCATGGCCTGAACACTAGCTATTTCCTCTGCCTGGACAGCTCTTTCCTCAGATATTTGAATGGTTCACTCCCTTATCTTCAGATCTGTATTCAAATGTTACCTTGGTAAGGCTTTATTTAAAATTGCAACTGTGCCCCTCCCTCCAAAAGTCCCTGTGTCCCCTTTTGTGCTTTGTTTTTCTCCCTAGCAATTATCTCCACCTTGCGTATTATATATTTCATTATTTTATCTTGTTTATTGTCTGTCTACCTGCATTAGAATGTGAATTCCATGAAAGCGAGGATTTTTCTGTTTTGTTCACTGTGCCAGGCACAAAGTAGGTAGCTTAATGTCTACTGGATATTAAAATGGTCTTGTTACTCTGCTGCTTAAAACCCTTAAGTGGTTTCCCACTGCCTGCATGATAAAGTCAAAATTCTGTAGTTTGGTGTAGAAGGTTTTTGCCCATTTTCTCTTCCTCTGACCTTCTACACCAAACTGTTACACACCCTTAATACACAGACCATTTACAGCCCTGGCACTCTTGTTCCTGCTGCTTCCTCTGCTTAGAATGGCCTTTTTCTGTTTCCTGACCTCACCCCAGCAAAATTTTTATACAACTTTCCAAATTCAGTTCCTGACAGTCGGCCCGCGCCACTCTGCCTCCCTCTCCTTATGAGAATTGACCATTCATATTGATGTTCCTTCCATGTCCTATATATACTATCATAGTATCTGTCACAGTACCTAACACAGGGTTAAAGCATAAATATTTGCTGATGAATTACTTGTGTACATATCTTTTCCTTTTAATCCTTTTAATTACATTGTTATGTGACCCTGTCTTGTTTATTTTGTTCAACTGTTACTTCAACAATGACTTATTGAGCTCCTGGCACTGTGGCAGACATTGTACTAGGCAACTGGGATACAGGGGTGGTAATGATAGGTATGATTTATCTTCAGTGAGTTGACATTTTGGGAGAAGACAGACGTTAAACAAATACATTCGTAATTAGTTACAACCATGATAAGTGGTATAATAGGGGTTTGAATTGCTGACCTTTTGGTTAGCAGCCATAGCACGTAACCACTGGGCCACTAGGGCTCCAATATAGTAGCTACTAATTATTGAGCACTGATGCTTGTACTTTACATACAGTATCTCATTTCATTCTCATAAGAACTCTATGTGGTATGGATTATCCCTGTTTTAAAGATGAGGAAACTAAAGTACAGAGAAGAAAATAAATTTTCCCAAACCAGCTAGTAAGCGGCCGAGCCATTAGGTCTGTCTGCACTGCACTGCCTCCAAGTAATGGCTAATCGAGGAGCAATGGCTACACTGTCAGACGGAAGGAAGTCAAGGAGGTTGAGGTCTGCATAATCTAAACTTTCAACATCAGCCCCATGGGGAATTGGACCTCCCCACACGGTTCTGGTCTCCTGGTACTGTACCTGGCTCAGGACAACTTCCCGCCAGCCCCCGGGTCTCCGAGTCTAGAGAGCCTTGCTGCTTACCTGCACACTTCTCATCAACTCTGGCTCGCTGTTGCTCCTGCAGCTGCCTCTCCAGGCTGTACCTGAACTGGTCCTGCTGCATTTTCAGGCATGTAGCCCTGTCCAGATCCTCCCCAGAGAAGCACTGGAGGCTGGCTGGGCCACAGTGAGGATCACTGTCACCAAGGCAGGCTGGAAACTCCTTCCGAAGTCCGTCTGGATCCCGAAGGTCAAATTCACGTCTGTTCTTGAGCTGCTGCTTCTGCTCCCGAAACTCCTGGATTTTCTTGGCCAACCGACGTGTCCTTTCTGCTTGTTCCTTCTCTAGCATTTGTGCTACTAAATCATACTGCACGTGGTTGGTACCTGGAGGTGGTGGGCAGGGACATGGAGAAGGTACCACGGGAGAGACAGAGCCCACCCAGTATGGCCTCTGCTCGTAAGTCCCATCTGATTTACTCTACCACCCCTGGCCATCAGGCCCCACTCAGAGCCAGAGCTGCCCTACTTCAGCCCACTCAGGCCCTTACTTTACCTACCCGCTGCCCCACCCGGCCCCTGGCCTTGGGCTTTTACCATAAGCTGCATCCCTGCTCTGCTCCGTTACCTCCCGAAGTTTTCGCTCTACAACCTGGCTGTTTAGTGCTTCGACATCCACCTGATTCCAAAGAAAACGAGCTAATTAAGGGTAGGGGCCCATCAGGGGCCTTGCATGCACTAACAACAAACTGCTTATAATTTACCTATTCCAAAATCCTATAGATCCCCTGTACCTACTGGATAAAATTCCAATACCTTAGCGTGGCTTCTGAGTCCTCCAATGATCTAGCCTGTGCCTTCTTCTCTATCCTCATCTCTTCCCTTGTCCCACTCTTAACACTAGCCTTAGGAGCTCTGCTTACAGCTTTCTGCACATCTTAGGCTGTTTCCAACTTACATGTCTTTTACAAGCTGCTCCCTCCACTTGGAACACTCTTTCCTCCCTTCTTTACCTGAACTGCTATTCATCCTTTAGGACCAGCTCAGATTTCACCTTCCTGATCCCTCTGGCTGGTCCTACTCTCATGGATTGTAGGACCCACTGTCCACATTATATTGAAGTCTGTCTATATCTTTTATTTCCTTCACTAGATTGTGAGCCCTTTTAAAAGGCAGACTGGGTCTTATCGCCACTACCCAACACAGTGCTTGGCACAGAGAAGGCTCTGAGGAAACATTTGCCAAATAGATCTCAATCAGACCACTCATCCCTAAGCCAACTACTTACTCGTGTCAGGTGCAATGCTCTGGTTTTCAGAGCTGCTACCATATGTTACTCATTACCTCAGAACTTCCTTTATTTAGCCTCATTTTACAGAGAAGGAGCCTGGAGCTCCGAGAAGACACACATCTAGTAAACAGCAGACCTCACCCTTGAACACAGGTCTGGTGTCTTTTCCAGAATACCATGCTGCATCCCCTCTATTCACTCATCTGACAGTCTTTTTTTTTCTTCTTCTTAAACTATCAATAATTTCTCTTTATTTTGATTAAAATTAATTTAAAATGTTCCAAAATAGTACAAAAAGGAATACAGTTTAGTGAAGAGTAAGTGTCCCCCACTCAGGTTACCCATTTCTTATATAGCCCTCCAGAGATAGTTTAGGCATATACAATACCAAATATTTCTTTAGACCTCTTTTGGCTCCATGCTGCCTGTATTTTGAGAACCAGACTACATGGTCCCGAGGTGACCCGAAAAAAGTTAGTTGTCACTGGCTCCTCTTCCCCTGCATCCTCCACACTCCCTTCCCAGACCTTTCCCAGCATGTAGGGTGGGTGGCTTCTACTCCTCTCCTTCGTTTCCAACTCTAGGGCCTACTCAAATCAAGGAAAGGGCTATAATGGGCCCTGCAATATTCCTCTCCAGGCCCATGGTCCTGAGAAACAGTCCCTGCTGCCCACTCACCCCCATGACTCGGTTCCGCACATTGAAGAATCGGCTCTGTCGCTCCTTTTCTCGATTTTTTCTAGCCTCAATGGCTGCCAACTCCTTGGGATCTGCTGACAGGTCTACCTTATACATCCTGGAGCAAGGGTGAAGCAGAATGGCTAATCAGTGTTGACCATCATCCTTGACTATGCCTCCCTCCTTTCTTCCCACAATATTCCACCAAGTATTTACTCCTACTGATTTTAATTCCTAATATATTGCATTATCTGTGTCCCCCATCTCTGCTATCACCTCCCTAATTCAGGCTTCACAGTCTGGTGCCACACAATATCCCCAGAAGCCTCACTGGCCTCCCTTACTCCAGTGTTATACTCTCTAGTTCTTTCTCTGCACTGGCTACCACAGTGATCTTTCTGAAAGCAAACCTGACCATGACACTCCTCAGCTTAAAATCGTTAAAAGCAACTTAAAAAACAGTTTGAATCCATCCAGTGGTGCCTCAGAAGAAAGGCCTGGCGATCTACTTCCATAAGATTACAACCATTTAAAACCCTATAGTGCGCAGTCTACTCTGAAACACATGGGGTTGCCATGAGTTGGAACTGACAGCAATGGGTTTGGTTTTGTTTTTACTCACTGCCTACAAGATAAGGTCCAAACTCCTCTGCCAGATTTATAAGGTTCATCATCTCTGCTCACCTTTTAGCCTCAAACTCATTTGTAACACTCCTCCCTTTCTCATTATGCTCTACTCAGTTTTCCCCATCTCAGTAAATGGCACCACCATTTACCAAGTTGCTCAGGTCAAAAATCCAGGAAGCATCCTTTAACCCTTTCCCTCACTCCTTCTTCTTTCAAAATATATTCCCAATTTGTTTGTCATGGCTCCCACCCTGGTACAAGCCACCATCATTGCCTTCCTGGATGACTACACATTGGTCTTCCAGCTTCCTCTGTCATCTCCTATAGCCCACTTATTACACAGAAACCCAGAATAAACCTTCTTTTCTGAAATAAATTTCTCCCTTTATTTTTATTACTTATTCTTTCATCAGATGAAAGGCTATAGGGCTTAAATTTGTCTTTCCTCATTTTGGGAAGCCCACTTTTGGCATATGGGTGAGCTGAAGCCATAGCCAAAAACATTTTTTCAAATGTGATCATGTCTCTTACCTGCTAAAGATCCTCCAATGGCTTCCCACTGCACTTAGAATCATATCCAAACTCCTTACCATGGGCTTTCAAGATCCAGTTCCTGCACACCTTCCCAACTCAACTCTTACCATTGTCTCCCTTGCTTACAGTGCTCCAGGCACACTGGCCTCAAGTCCTCCAACACAACTGTTCCCACCTTAAGGCCTTTATACATGGTGTTCCTTTGTTTGGAACACTATTCCTCAACTCCTATAGCTAGTTTCCATTTGTTTTTCACCATTTTTTAACTGAAATATTCGATACAGACAAGAAAATATATAAAACCCTTATGTAAGTTAGGAAGCATGATAAAGACCCAAGGACCAACTCCCCAACTTAAAAAATAGAACATTATCAATACCACTGGAGTACCCCATCTTTTCTCCCTCATCCTTACCCCAACACGTGATCACTATGCAAAAATTTTTTATATTTATAAATGTATCGTGTGTGTATGAGTCCCTGAACAATATTTTTTAAGTTTTCTTGTTTTCAAACTTTACAAAATATCATGCTGTATGTATTTTCTGCATCTTTTTTTTCACTCAACATTCATCCATTGTTTAATAAATATTTGTGGAGTGCCTACTAAGTATTTGGGAGACATCAAGGAACAAAACAAAAATCTCAGCCCTCATAGTGGTTACTTTCTAGTGGGGGCAGACAGATAATAAAGAGTAAAACATAATATGTACATTAAATAGTTTGTAAGAAGATGATGGTGGCACAAAAAGTTCAGCACTCAACTACTAGCTGAAAGGTTGGCGGTTTGAGTCCACTAAAAGGTGCCTTGGAAGACAGCCCTGGTGATCTGCTTCCAAAAGGTCACAGCCTTGAAAACCCTACGAAGCAGTTCTACTCTGCACACCTATGGTTGCCATGAGTCAGAATCAATGGCAACTAACAACGGAAAAAATATAGAGCAAGATAAGGGAAATTGGAAGTGCCAGGGAAATGGGGGAATATTATAAATTTAAATATGGAAGTCAAGGATACATAATTGAGAAGGTAATATTTGAGCAAATACTTGAAGAAGGTGAGAGGATTATCCATGCAGGTATCTGGGGGTAGAGCATTCCAGGCAGAGGGAACAGCAAGTGAAAAGGTTTTAAAGGTGGAAGTATGGGAAGCACATGTTCAAGGGAACAGCAAGGAGGCAAGTCTGGCTGGAGTGAAGGAGAGGTATGTAAGAAATGATATTAGAGAGATAATGGGGGGGGTGCAGATCATGTAGGGCTTTATAAGCTTGTGTAGACTTTGGCTTTTACTCTGAAAGAAATGGGCAGCCATTGGTGGATTTTGAGCAGTGGAGTGATGTGTTCTTTGATTTTTAAAGGATTACTCTGGCTGCTGTGTTTAGATTGGGGGGAAAGGGAGCAAGGCTAGAAGCAGAGACATCAGTCAAGAGGCTATTGCAGTTGCCCAGACAAGAGATGATGGTGACTCAGACCAGGTTAGTAGCAGCAGAGGAGGTGGTGAGAAGTGGTCAGATTCTGGATATATTTTGAAGGCAGAGCTGACAGAATTTCCTGATGGACTGGATGTGCAGATTGTGAGTGTGAGAGAATGACTTCAAGGATTTGGGCCTGAGCAATCAGAGGGATGGAGTTGCTATTAACTGAACAGTTTGTGTGGGTTAAGCAAGTATGCGGTAGGGAAAGGACCAGATCAGTTTGGGGTATGTTGAGTCTGAGAGGTCTGTTAGACATCCAAATGGACATGTCTAGAGTTAGGAGAGGTATGAGCTGAGAACATAAATCTTGGAATTGATTGCATACAGATGGTAAATTTTATTACTGTTCAAAAATATTTGCTGCTCCTCTCTTCAGAAGGATTATGCATCCCACCTCATTGACATCAAGGTTAGCCACATGATTTGCTTTGCCCTGGCAGTGTGAAGAGAATTTCCATATGCCATGCCCAAGCAGAACTAAAAGCCATTACAAGATGGCCACTTTTTCTTTTCACTCTCTGCTACGAGACTATGAGTATCCCAGGTAAGGGCTGCTCTTTCAGCCCACAACTGAAAGAATGAGTGAGAAAGTAACCTTTGTTTTTGTAAACTACTAAGATTTTGGGGTTGTCTTTAACCTCAGCATAATTTAACCTATCCTGACTGATAGCAAGGAATTTAAGGCTATGAGAATTTATGAGATCTGTAAGGATGTGTAGATAGATAAAAATACCCCAAGACATTGGGAAGCTAGGGCAGAGGAGACAAGGAGAGGAGGAGCTAGCACAGGAAGCTAAGGAGGAGTAGCCAGTGAGGTGAAAGAAAAACCTGGAGATTGAGGTGTCTGAGAAGCCAAGTGAAAAAAAGTGCTTCTAGGAGGAGAGAGTGATCAACTGATGATGGATTGAGATGAGGTCTGAGAACTTGACTGATTTAGTAGCATGAGAGTTATTGACCTTGACAAGAGCAATTTTGGTGGAGTGTGGGGACAAGAGCCTGATTGAAGTAGGTTCAAGAAACAACCCAGTTTATTAAAAATATAAGAGAAAAAGAGGGAGGAGGAACCTGTAGATTAAAAAGGACTTCTATATACAGGTGGGAGAGTCTCTAACATATACCTAGGAATGAAAGTGCTGGATGTTAGGGTATATGCATATTTAACTTTACAAAATAATGCTAAATTGTACTGATACAATTATATTGTACTGATATCAGTTTACAATTTCACAACAGTGTATAAAAGTTCTGGTCACTCCACATCCTAACCAACACTCGGTTATCAAAGACTTCTTAATTTTTGCCAATTGTGGGTATAAAACTGTAATTATTAACTGGAATCTTCCCTATTGCTAATGAGGTTGTATGTCTTTTCATGTGTTTTTTGGGCATTTTTGTTTACTCTTCTATGAAGTACTCATTTATATCTTTTGTTCATTGTTTTAAAAAAAAATCAGGTTGTCCCTTTCCTATTAATTTTAGGAGTTCCTTACATATTCTACATGCTAATCATTTCTTGCTCATATGCTACCTCCTGAAATAGCTGAATGTGGACCAATTCATTTTGATATAGTGACTCTGTGTATTCCTTCCATCTTCTTTTGATGCTTCCTGTGTTGTCCAATATTTTGCCCATAGAATCCTTCAGAATTGCAACTTGAGGCTTGAATTTTTTCTTCAGTTCTTTTAGCTTGAGAAATGCCAACTGTGTTCTTGTTTGGTTTTCTAACTCCAGGTCTTTGCACATTTCATTATAATACTTTACTTTGTCTTTTCCAGCCACCCTTTGAAGTCTGTTCAGCTCTTTTACTTCATAATTTCTTCCATTTGCTTTAGTTGCTGTACATTCAAGATCAAGTTTCAGAGTCTCTTCTGATATCCGTTTTGGCCTTTTCTTTCTTTCCTGTCTTTTTAATAACATTTTGCTTTATATATGATGTCCTTGATGTCATCCCACAACTCGTCTGGTCTTCGGTCATTAGTGTTCAAAGAGTCAAATCTATTTTTGAGATAGTCTCCAAATTCAGGTGGGGTATACTCAAGGTTATATTTTGGCTCTTGCAGCCCTGTTTTAATTTTCTTTAGCTTTAACTTGAACTTGCTTATGAGCAATTGATCGTCTGTTCTGCAGTCTGCCCCTGGCCGTGTTCTGACTGATGATATTGAGCTTTTCCATGTCTCTTTCCACAGATGTAGTCGATCTGATTCCTGTGTTTTCCATCTGGTGAGGTCCACGTGTATAGTTGCCGTTTATGTTGTTGAAAAAAGGTACTTGCAATGAATAGGTCATTGATCTTGCAAAAGTCTGTCACGTGATCTACAGCATCGTTTCTATTACCAAGGCCATATTTTCCAACTACTGATCCTTCTTTGTTTCTAACTTTCACATTCCAATCACCAGTAATTAGCATATGATCAAGAACCAATGGTATTGAAAGAAGAAGTTCAAGGTGCACTGAAGGCATTGGCGGAAAAACAAGGCTCCAGGAATTGATGGAATACCAACTGAGATGTTTCAACAAATGGATGCAGCGCTGGAGGTGCTTACTTGTCTATGCCAAGAAATTTGGAAGACAGCTACCTGGCCAACTGACTGGAAGAGATCCATATTTGTGCCCATTCCAAAGAAAGGTGATCCAACAGAATGCGGAAATTATCAAACAGTATCATTAATATCACACACAAGTAAAATTTTGCTGAAGATAATTAAAAAACGGTTGCAGCAGTACATTGGCAGGGAACTGCCAGAAACTCAAGTTGGATTCAGAAGAGGATGTGGAACAAAGGATATCATTGCTGATGTCAGACGAATCTTGGTTGACAGAAAAGAATACCTGAAAGATGTTTACCTGTGTTTTATTGACTATGCAAAGGCATTTGACTGTGTGGATCATAACAAATTATGGATAACGTTGCGAAGAATGGGAATTCCAGAACACTTAATTGTGGTCATGTGGAACCTGTACATAGACCAAGAGGCAGTCGTTCAAACAGAACAAGGGGATACTGTGTGGTTTAAAATCAGGAGAGGTGAGCATCAGAGTTGTATCCTTTCACCATACTTACTCCATCTGTATGCTGAGCAAATAAACTGAGAAGCTGGACTATATAAAGAAGAACGGGGCATCAGGAATGGAGGAAGACCTATTAACAACCTGTGATATGCAGATGTGCACAACCTTGCTTGCTGAAAGCGAAGAGGACCTGAAGCACTTACTGATGAAGATCAAGAATACAGCCTTCAGTATGGATTACACCTCAACAGAAAGAAAACAAAAATTATCACAACTGGACCTTTAAGCAACATCATGATAAATGGAGAAAAGATTGAAGTTGTCAAAGATTTCATTTAACTTGGATCCACAATCAACACCCATGGAAGAAGCAGTCAAGAAATCAAACGACTTATTACATTGGGCAAATCTGCTGCAAAGTACCTCTTTTGTTGAAAAGCAAAGATGTCACTTTGAAGACTAAGGTGCATCTGACCCAAGCTATGATACTGTCAGTCACCTCATAGGCATGTGAAAGCTGGACAATGAATAAGGAAAACTGATGAATTGATGCCTTTGAATTATGGTGTTGCGAAGAATATTGGATATACCATGGACTGCCAGAAGTACAGCCAGTGTGCTCCTTGGAAGCAAGGATGGTGAGACGTCGTATCACATACTTTGGACATGTTATCAGGAGGGACTAGTCCCTAGAGGACATCATGCTTGGTAAAATAGAGGGTGAGCAAAAAAGAGGAAGACCTCGACAAGATGGATTGACACAGTGGCTGCAACAATGGGCTCAAACATAGCAATGATTGTCAGGATGGTGCAGGACCCAGCAGCGTTTTATTCTGTTGTACATAGGGTCGCTATGAGTTGGAACTGACTTGATGGCACCTAACAACAATAACTATCATTTCCTAAGTGTGAAAAATATCTTCTACAAATGTGTGGCTTGTCTTTTATTATTACTTTATAATAATTTTTATGGTAACAATTGATACATACAAAGAATATGGTTAACACACATGCAAGTTATGAAGCACAATAAAATGAACACCTGTGAACCCTCCACAGAACCCAGAGAACAGAACAGTATCAGTATTTTCGAAGCTTTCTGTGTGCACTTGCTTATCTTTTTAGTTTCTTTATGGTGTTATTTTGATGAATTTGAATGTAGTCAAATAACCAATCTTTTCCTTTAAGCTTAGTTGTTGTCGTGTGCCATCGAGTTGATTCCGACTCAGTATGACCCTTATATGGCAGAGTAGAACTGCCCATAGGGTTTCCTAGGCTGTGATCTTTATGGGAGCAGATCACCAGGTCTTTTCTCCCACAGAGCAGCTGATGGGTTCAAACCGCCACCCTTTTGGTTAGCAGCCAAGCACTTAAGCACTGAGCCACTTTAGTAGTTTTTATTATTTGAGAAATCCCTCCTTACCCTGTGGTCATATTCTCCTATATTTTCTTCTAAAATTTCTAAAGTTCTGCCTTTCTAAGTTTTTAGTCCATTTGGAATTGTATTTTGTATATGGTGTGTGATAGAAATCTAATTTAATTTTCCCCCCAGCTCCATCTCATCTTTTAAAGATGAAACTATAGTTCTCTATTAATTATGAGATTTCTGTCCTTTGGTCATTTTATCCCCTCAGCCTGTTCCTGTTTCTCCAAATTGAACTTCATTTATGGCTCCTCTATTAAATCCTGTCAGCCAAGCTTTCTGACTTTCCTGGACTTGTCCTAAGTCTTTAGGGCTCTTTCCAGCCTTCAGACATCTTTTGTTAAAAAAGTCACAGGAATGGCTATGACAGCCACCCAACTCTTTCCATGTCTAAGCCTGAGAATGGCACCAACCTCAGCCTGCCTGCTCCATCTGCCACCACAATCAGTAAGTAATTCTGACTTGTCCAGCCACTCCCAGATTCTAGGGGTTCTCCTAGAAGTCATACTTGGTGGGGAAGACAGACAAGGCCATCCTGAAGGGTAAAAAAATCTAAAAGCCTAGTTCCAGGCATACTTCATGATATCTAAGTCTTTGCATGCAATATTCCATGTGTCTGGAATGCTGTCCTCCCCTCCCCACCTGTCTCTGTCCACATGGTAAACCTGTCATCCTACAAGGTCCAGCTCAAAAGTCATCATCTCTGATTTCAGACAAAGTAGAGACCACGAAGGTCCTTAAATACCAGGCTAAGGACTTGTCCTGAAGGGAGCTATTGAAGGTTTTGTTTTGTTATTTTTTTATTGTTGTAGTTTAAATGAAGTTTACATTTCAAGTTAGTCTCCCATACAAAAATTTATATAGTTATGTGACCCTAATTGCTCACCCCATACTGCGACAGCACACTCCTTTCCACCCCTGATTCCCCATGTCCATTCAACCAGCTCCTAACCCTCTCTGCCTTCCCATCTCACCTCCGGACAGAAGCTGCCCCTTTGGTCTCTTGTATCTACTTGAGCTAAGAGGCACACTCCTCACAAGTATCACTTTATGTCCCACAGTCCAGTCCAATCCCTGTCTGAAGAGTTGGCCTCGGAAACTTTTAGTTCTGGGCTGACAGAGAATCCAGCGGCCATGCTTTCCCGGGTTCCTCCAGTCTCAGTCAGACCATTAAGTCTGGAGTTATTGAAGGGTTTTAAGTGAGGGGATGGCATATTCATATTAACATCTTTGGTGGCTGATGTAGGATAAAGGTAGCAACTCAAGGGGACAGACTAGGGCCTCTCCCAGCCAGGTGAGGAGCATTAACTTAGGGACCCTGACTCCTGGGGTACACAAAATACCTTTCTTATCAAGGACTCCCGGTGTTGAAGCTCCCGGGTTGGGTCTGGGATCAAGCAGCCAACAAATGGCTTACGTCCAAATCTGTTCTTGGGCTATGGTGGCAGTCTTGGAGTTCTGCTTGGAGAACAGGAGGGAGGTAGGGGACAGGGGTTGTATCTCGAGCCATAGACTTTCCCAGCCCATACCCTGTCGCCCGGAGTCCCCCCCAGTTTCCTTCACACCCCATCCCTCCTCAAACCCCACCCCATCCTCGGCAACGAATCTTCCCGCCGGCCCCTCCTTCCCGTGAGCCCTCCGCTCCCCAGTGTCCTTCTAATTCCCGACCCCTTGTCCGAGCCCTCCAGCTGGCCAGGCTAAAGCCAGAGCCGAGCTCCCATTTTCTTCTTGCCCTGCAGGGCCTAACCCTGCTGCGACTTCTGATTTTCAGAAACCGTGGGCTCTAGTCTCGCCAGCTTCCCGAACGCCGCTTCGAGATCTCCCGGCACCACCTCCTCTGGGACACCTTCAGCCGCTCAGCGGCTTGTGTTGCCAAGGCAACAGTAAAGAGCAGTGGGGCTCAAACGCCTGTCGTAAGCCCGCGCCCCGGCAACGGATCAACAAAACTTCCACGCTAGACCGAAGGCCCCGCCCTTTGTTCCCACTCGCTACGGAAACCGGAAATCCCGGTGGATTGGACTCATTATCGCGAGGCTTGCCATCCACCCGGCTTGCACTGCGGTGTTTCCCGCGCGGGCTACCGAGTTGCAGGGCGTACGGCGCGGCCTCTCGTAACCGCTGCCGGCGCCTCCGCCGTCATGGGTTTCCTTAAACTGATCGAGATCGAGAACTTTAAGTCGTACAAGGGGCGACAGATCATCGGACCATTTCAGAGGTTCACAGCCATCATTGGACCTAATGGCTCTGGTGAGATAAACCTGGCTGCGGCCCCGCGCACGTCCCGGCCTGGACCCCCTATCAGGCGGCGACAGAGTAGTACAACCCAGCCCATGCCACTTGAAACGTCGCGAGCCCTAACGTGTTCTTTGCCCCTTCTGAAGGGGTTCGGCCTGAACCTGCTCTCCCTACTCGGGTGCTCTTAGTCGGACCTCTTCCCCAGGCGTCAGTTGTCCGTACTTTGTGCGATCCCCGCTCGGGTCCGACTGGTACGGGCCGAACTGTACGTTGCCCCGCCCACCACCCCCTCCCGCCAAAAGTGGCAGGTCCCGAGTTGGCCGCCAGCCGCCGGCCCCACCGGACGCTCTCGATCCGGCTTCCCTCGCCTTACTTGACCTTTCCGGAGGTCGTGGGATGGCTGGTATCCTTCCCTTGGCCTCTGGTCCCAAACGGTACACTTCTGCCTCAGCTCAGCGCCCCCTCCCTCCTCGTATTGGTAAGCACCAGTTCCCCCCCTTTTTTTTTTACTCTTCTCCCGAGGCGGCACTTTTGAATCTCGGACCCAGCGTTTGAGTCTCCAGGGTGCTTGGGGTCTCGATCTCCTCCCCACAACACACACCTCAGAGGTGAGGTGCCTCGAACTCGCCCCTTTCCTACCACTGACACCGTCAGAAGCCGGAATTCGCTCATCAAATGTTCATTGAATGCGTACTGTATATCAGGAGCTGTTCAAGGTGCTGTGGAAAGGGCGAGAATAGAATAAGCCAAGTCTATGCTTTCAGGGAACTTACAGTCCACAGGGGAAAGACAATAATAAAGAAGGAGAAAATAAGATAATTTTAGGTTGTGATAAGTGCTATGAAGGAAATAGAGCAAGTTGATGTAGTAGAGTAACTTGGGTGTGTCTTTAGAAAGGGTGGTCAGATAAGGCCTCTGTTCCGTATCTTAATTCCTCATCTCTAAATAATACACTATGGGTTCCTCCTACCTACCCCCAGAAGTGGTCCATTTGGAATTTTGCTGTGTTCCTCTACCTCAGAGATGTTCTAGCTGAATCACTTCCTAACCTGAGAGGCTGCCCTTGGCTGAAGTACTGTAATTCATACTTAATACCTTCCCTGGAGTCTTGCCTGGGTGTGGCTCTCTGCCTAGAGCAAGGTTTTTCAGCAGCGGCATTACTGACATTTTGGGCAGAATAATTGTGGGGATGTTCTTATACATTGAAGGATTTTTAGCAGCATCCCTGACTTCTACCTGCAAGATAACAGTGGCACCCCCACTCTCCAGGTGACAACTGAAAATGTTTTCAGACATTGCCAGATGTCCGCTGGGGGCCAAAACCACTCCCCCCTCCTCCTGAAACACTGGCCTGGCCTGGAGGGCTGATGCGTGGGGTTTCACCCCAGTTTCTTAGACTTTTAGTGGGGTGACCCCTGTGGAAAGAGCCAGGATGTACCTCTTGGCATTCAGTTCCCTCAGCATTGGTAGGTTTGTATACCCAGCTGTGCAGAAAAGGCCGTTATCCTTAATTCCTCCTTCCTCATTCTTCAAGGCCCATCTCCACGAGGCATTTTTTGATTCTCCTTGGAGAGTGAATTCCTCTTGCTCTCTGGCACACAGTAGTCACTTGGTACACATTAATATTTATTTTCTTTTGTCTTGTATTCATGGTATATGTTTTTGTATCTTTATCACTGGTCTATGAGTGTCCCAAAGAAGACAGTCCTTGAAACGTTTTAGCTTTGTAACCCTAGTGTCCATCTTATAACATGTTATGAAAATGTTTACAATATTGAATGATTGTGAGTAGAGAGGCCTTTGGTTGTGAGATGTTCCTGTCATCCCTGGAAAGCAATGGAGAAGCCCGAAGGTTGGAAATTGATGCCTAAATGACTCACTCCTGGTCTGTGTGATGTGCTGGTCCTGCTGTGATGAGGGAGACAGAGCTAAGAGTCCAGACCTTTGTTAAGATAGTACTGTCATTTATTGAGCACCTACTGTGTGTCAAGTACTTTATTTATTGGGATTTTTACATTTAAATTCTCACAGTGAGATACCATTGTTCCCATTTTATAGATGAGGAGACTGAGGCACAAAGAGGTGTAATAACTTGCCTGTGGTCCTCAGAGCCAGGATCGGAAGCCATGCCTGTCATACTTCAAAGTCTAGCTCCTTCCATTCCAACGGAGAACTATGTGCTAAGCTGTGTTTTAGATGCTTCACCTATTAGTCATGTTTTCTCATATTTTCCAGGTGAGAGAATGGAAGGTTAGAGATACTAAGCAATTTGCCCAGGGTCATACAGCTAAGATGTAGTGAAACTGAGATTAGGAATTGGTCTGTTGGACTTGAGCCCAAGCTCTTTTTTTTTTAAATAATATTTTATTGTGTTTCAGTGAAATTTTACATAGTAAATTAGAGTCCCATTTAACAATTTCTGCATAAATTGTTCTGTGACATTGGTTATATTTTTCACAATGTGTCAACATTCTCATTATTTCTGTTCTGGTTGTTCTGTTTCCAGAAATCTAGTATCCCTGCCCCCTTTTCATTTTTGCTTTAGAGTAAATGTTGACTGTTAGGTCTCATAAAGATGATTTTTTAAAGGAGCACAACATTCATGGATGATATTCTTTATTTCATGAGCCAATCTGTTCAGCTGAAAGGTAACCTCTGAGAGTAGTTTCAGGTCAAAGTTTAAAGGGTATCTCAGGGTGATAGTCTTGGGGGGTCCTCTAGTTTCAACTGGCCCAGTAAGTCTGGACTTTTTAAGAATATGAGTTCTGTTCTACATTTTTCTCCCTTTCTATCAGGACCCGTCTATTGTGTCCTTGATCAGAGCGGTTGGTAGTGGTAGCTGGGCACCATTTAGTTCTTTTGGTCTCAGGGTAGATGAGGCCGTGGTTCATGTAGACTCTTAGTCCTGTAGACTAGTTTCTTCTCTGAGCCTTTCGTTTCCTTCTTTCTCTTTTGCTCCAGATGAGTAGAGACCAATAGTTGTATCTTAGATGGCTGCTTGCAAGCTTTTAAAACTCTAGACACTACTCACCAAACTAGGATGTAGAACATAAACTTTATGAACTTCGTTATGCCAGTTGACCGAATTGTCCCACAACACTATGGTCCTACGCCTTCAAATCCAGTAAACCAATCCCATAAGGTGTTTGGTTATGTCTAAGAAAAAGTATCCGTAACTGTACCCCCATGTGTTTTTTTGTATACGTGAATATATATATACACACATACATGTATATATATATGTGCATGTACTTATGCATACACTTGTATATGCACACATATGTACACATACTTATCTATACATATATATACATACATACATGTATACGTAACCACACATAGTTTTTGGTTGTTGCAAAATTGTATATGTCATAACGTTTGCCAGAAATGTCCTTTATTCTTGTGTACTTCTTAGTGACATCATTTACCTTGGTCATGTTGTACACCCTTCACCCATGTTTAGTGTTACCTTTCCCATCACCAAAAATAACAAGTGTCTAGTGTCTAGAGAATGATTCCCCCTCCGTCCTCCACCCATCCCTGGTAAATAACCAATGAAAGTTGGTTTCTGTATATATACCTATTCTTGTCCTTTTATAAAAGTGAGATCATACAATATTTGCCCTTTTGTGATTGACTTATTTCACTCAGCAGAATGTCCTCCAGTTTCATCCATGTTATAATGTTTGGAGAACTCATTATTCTTTATGGCTGCATAATATTCCCTTGTATGTATGTACCACATTTTGTTGGGCACTTAGATTGTTTCCATCTTTTTGCTATTATGAATAGTGCTGCAATGAACATAGGTGTGCATATGTCTATTAGTGTGTCTTCTTTTAGATCTCTAGGATATATACCTAGAAGTGGGAGAGCCCAAGCTCTTTTTTTTATTTTGTTGTTGGTGAGAATATCCATAGTAAAACGTACACCAATTCAACAGTTTCTACATGTACAATTCAGTGACATTGATTACATTCTTTGAGTTGTGCAACCATTCTCACCCTCCTTTTCTGCATTGTTACTCTTCCATTAACATAAACTCACCACCCCCTAAGGTTCCAATCTAATATTTTAAGTTGCTGTTGTCATTTTGATCCCGTATACATAGTTCTTAAAAGAGCATAATGCTCAAGGCAGACATTTTTTACTAAACTATTTTTTGGTTTTAAGAAAACTTTAGGGGATATTTTTGGTTTAAGGTTTAAAAATTATCTCAGGGCAGTAGTTTCAGGGGCTCATCCAGTCCCCATGGCTCCAGAAAGTCTGGAGTCTATGAGAATTTGAAATTCTTTTCTTCATTTTCTCCCTTTTGATCAGGATTCCTCTATGGAATCTTTGATAAAAATATTAAGTAAAGGTAGCCAGGTACCATCCAGTTCTTCTGGTCTCTTGGCAAAGGCCTCATTAGCCACACATTCCATATCCTCCCCCTATTCCTGACTCTCCTCCTTCTTCTGTTGCTCCAGGCAAATAGAGACCAATTGTTGTGCCTTGGAAGCCCATTTGCAAGCTTTTAAGACCCCAGATGCTACACAAGGAGCTAGGAGGTAGAACAGAAGCACTAAACACATTATTAGGCCAGTTAACTGGGATGTCCTGTGAAACCATGACCCTAAACCTCCAAACCAAGGAACCAAATCCTATGAGGTTTTTGGTTGTACATAGGCAGCCTCAGCAGCTACTCTTTTTTTTTTTGTCATTGTTATAAATATATCTATCACAAAACTTTTGCCAGTTCAACTTTTTATAGGTGTACAACTTATTGGCAGCAATTACGATAATTGTGCAACCCTACCCTTATTGTGATTTCTCCATCACCGTTAGTTAATCCTCCCTTTTGCCCTCCGTCTTGCCCCTGGTAACTACTAACAAACTTTGGTCTGTATACATTTGTCTTCTTTTGTTTTTTTTTTAATGTATGTGAGGTCATACAATATTTGTCCTTTTGTGATTGACTTATTTCACTCAGCATAGTGTCTTCAAGCTCTATCCATATTGTTGCATGTATCAAGACTTCATTTCTTCTGCTGGCTGAGTAGTATTCCATTGTATGTATGTACTACCACATTTTGTTTATCCATTCATCTGTGATGGGCATTTAGGTTGTTTCTACCTTTTGGCGCCTTTTGGCTATTGTGAATAGTGCTACAGTGAACATTGGTGTACAAGTCTCTTTGATTTTCTGCTTTCAAGTCTTTTGGGAGAGCTCAAGCTCTTAATCACTGTCCTATATTGCTTCCATGGAAGGACCTGGGGTGCCATTTTTTTTAACATTCTTCATAATAATCTTTTTTAATTTTTTATTGTTATAGTTTAAGTGAAAGTTTACATTTCGAGTTAGTTTCTCATACAAAAGTTTATACATACATTGTTATGTGACCCTAATTGCTCTCCCTATACTGTGACAGCATACTCCTCCTTTCCACCCCTAATTTCCCATGTCAGTTCAACCAGCTCCTAACCCTCTCTGCCTTGTCATATCATCTCCGGACAGAAGTTGCCCATTTGGTCTCATGTATCTACTTGAGCTAAGAAGCACACTCTTCACGAGTATCATTTTATGGTCCGTGGTCCAGTCCAATCTTTGTCTGAAGAGTTGGCCTCGGGAATTGTTTTAGTTCTGGGTTGACAGAGAGTCCGGGGACCATGCTTTCTGGGGTTCTTCCAGTCTCAGTCAGACCATTAAGTCTGGTCTTTTTACTAGAATTTGAGTTCTACACCCCACCTTTTTCCTGCTCCATCATGGACTCTCTGTTGTGTTCCCTGTCAGGGAGGTCATTGGTGGTAGCCAGGCACTGTCTAGTTCTTCTGGTCTCAAGATGATGCAGTCTCTGGTTTATGTGGCCCCTTCTGTCTCTTGGGCTAGTACTTTTCCCTGTGTCTTTGGTGTTCTTCATTCTCCTTTACTCCAGGTGGTTGAGACCAATTGATGCATCTTAGATGGCCGCTTGCTAGCTTTTAAGACCCCAGATGCCACTTACCAAAGGAGGATGCAGGACATTTTCTTAATAAACTTTTTTATGCCAGTTGACCTAGATGTCCCCTGAAAGCATGGTCCCCAGACCCCCGCCCCTGCTACTCTGTCCTTCGAAGTGTTTGATTGTATTCAGGAAACTTCTTAGCTTTGGTTTAGTCCAGTTGTGCTGACTTCCCTGGGGTGCCATTTTTATGGCTGGGTACAAAGGCATTGGGAGCTCTGTTAGCACAGTGGTTAAGTGCTCACTGCTAACCAGAAAGTCAGCTGTTCGAACCCACCAGTGGGAGGATGATGAGGCAGTCTGTTTGTGTATAGATTACAGCCTTGGAAACCCTATGGGTCAGTTCTGCTCTGTCCTGTAGGGTCACTTTGAGTCAGAATCAATTTGATGGCAATGGGTTTGGTTTGGTTATAAAAGCATTGGAAATCAGGTCCTCAGTTCAGATATTGTAACATGTTTGAGGAGTGTCATGAGGTAGAATTTACAGAGATTAAACTGTCCCCTCCCCCATCTAAACTTTTTTTTAAAATGTGGGTTTTTTTCCTTATTATAATAAAAAGGAAGTAAAAACTAACTCCACTTCTGAAAAGATAAGAAACAAAGCCAACCAACCAAACCTGTTGCCATCGCGTCAGCTCCAACTCATGGCAACCCCATGTGTTATAGAGTAGAACTGTGCTCCATAGGGGTTTCTTGGCTGTAATGCTAACCGAAAGGTTGGTGGTTTGAATCTACCCAGTGGCTCCATGGGAGAAAGACCTGCTGATCTGCTCCTGTAAAGATTACAACTAAGAAAACCCTATGCGACAGTTCTACTCGGTCACATGGGTCACTTGAGGCTCAGTCAACTCGACAGCACCCAACAACAACAATCTTTACTGAAACAGATTGCCAGGCCTTTCTTCTGCAGCAGCACTGGGTGGGTTTGAACTGACAGCCAGTCTTAATGTTAAAAACCATGTTTATTTATGTGAATAGCTAATACATGCATATGGTATAAAATTTTTTAAATATCAAAGGGGATATACAGTAAAAAGCAGTGACTCCCTCCCTCTGTTCCCTGACTTCAGCTACCTAGTTTCCTTCCTGGAAGCAACCAGTGTCATACTGTTTGTGTTTTCTTATGCCTTACCCTCTCCCCAAGTTTTGATAATCAATAATTCTCGAACATACATGTCTATTTTGCTTAATCATTAGAAAGTAAATTGTAGCCCTAGTGACATTTCACCCCTAAGTGCTTCAGCATTCATTTCCTAAAATCATCATTCCCCTGTATTGCCAATATACCATTTTCACCCTTAAGAAAATTAATGTCCTCATGTCATTCACTATCTAATTTATAGTCAGGGTTCCCTAATTGCTCCCCAAAATATCTTTTTTATTTTGGAACCAGGATTCAGTCAAAGTTCATGCACTGCATTTGGTTTTGTCTCAGTAATCTCTTGTGTTCTGGAATGGTTCTCTCAACCTTTTTTTTAAGACGTTGTCTTATAGAACATCTCACATTCTGTGTTTGTCTGAATGTTTCCTCATGTTGTTATTCATCATGTTCCTCTATCTGCTGTACTTCTGGAAACTGAAGGGTAGGTCTGAAGTCTTGTTTAGATTCAGGTTAAACAAATTTGGCAAGATACTTCATAGATGATGCTCTGTATGCCATACTGCATCACAATATGCCTTTTTTGAAAACATGGTTGAGATCAAGCTGTATATTGAATTTTGTATCTTGCTTGTTTCACCTATTGTAGGCATTTTCCCATGTTATTGAAGGTTGTAGAACACTCCATTCTGTGAATATACCATTACCTTAGACAGGCTTCTAGTTTCTGGCTGCTTTAAGTACTAACTACAAGGGAACTGTTTTTTTGTTTGTTGAATATTAATTATGTTCATCATGTTGTTCAACCATTACCACTGTCTATTTCAAAATTTCTCCAACACCCTTAACAGGTGATTTTTCATCCTTTCCTTCTCCTGCCCACCAAGGGGACTGTTTGTCTAAGTCTTTGACACAGGGCTTTGGCTGGGCCCAGTTTTTATGGGGGAAAAGGAATAGTCTCGCTTCCCATTAATCTGAGCACTGAGTGATTGGAGACATTCCTGTTCCTCTAAATGTCTCCTTTCCTCCTTTTCCTCTCACCTTCCCTTCTTCCTGATTTACCCTCCTCTGCTTTGTCCCCTCCTCCCTTAGGTAAGTCAAATCTCATGGATGCGATCAGTTTTGTGCTGGGTGAAAAGACCAGCAACCTTCGGGTAAAGACCCTGCGGGACCTGATCCACGGAGCTCCTGTAGGCAAGCCAGCTGCTAACCGGGCTTTTGTCAGCATGGTATACTCTGAGGAAGGTGCTGAGGACCGCACCTTTGCCCGCGTCATTGTTGGTGGGTGAGGCTAGCCAGGGAGGTGGCCGGCTAGTTGACTGGGGTAGGAGGGAGGCCTGACCCTTAGCTGGCTCATGCATTGTTTTGCAGGGGGTTCTTCTGAGTACAAGATCAACAACAAAGTGGTCCAGCTACATGAGTACAGTGAGGAATTAGAGAAGTTGGGCATTCTCATCAAAGCTCGTAACTTCCTCGTCTTCCAGGTGGGCATTTTTTAAAAAATATTTTATTTTGTTGTCTTTGTTGAGAATATGCACAGCAAAATATACACCAATTCAAGTGTCTGCATGTACATTTCAGTGACATTGATTGCATTCTTCAAGTTGTGCAACCATCCTCGATCTCCTCTGAGTTGTTCCTCCCCTATTAACATAAATTCACTGCCTTCTAAGGTTCTGATCTAATCTTTTGAGTTGCTGCTGTCAATTTGATCCCATATACTGTAGACAGATCTTAAAAGAGCATAATGCTTAAGGCAGACATTCTTTGCTAGTTAAGCTAAACTATTGTTTTTAAGAAGACTTAAGGGTATATTTTTGGTTTAAGGTTTAAAGATTATCTCAGGGCAATAGTTTTGGGGCCAGGTGGGCATTTTTAACAATTATTGGATATCTGCTTTTTGCCAGCCCTTGTCCTGCCCCCACTGGGTCTATTCCATCTCAGGCTTTATCATTTTTCCCTTGAGCTAATGTACCAGCTTCCTCACTGGGCTCCTGATTCCAGTCTGGCCCCTTCAAGTTCATGCCCTAGGTCAGGTTCATCTTATGAAGACACAAATCTGTCTCTCCCTTTTCTCCTTAAAGCATTTCATCATGGTTCTCAAACTGCGGTCTCCGGACCAGCAGCATCATTATCGCCTGGGAACATATTAGAAATGCACATTCTCAGGTTCCATCCTAGACTACAGACTCATAGACTTTGGGATGGGGCACAACGATTTATGGTTTTTTTGTTTTTTAATAATTTTTATGGTGTTTTTGGCAAAGGTTTACACAGTAGTTTAGGCTCCCATTCAACAATTTCTACAGAAATTGTTCAGTAACATTGGTTATATTCTTAACAATGCATGAACATTCTCATTTTCGTTCTGGTTGTTCCATTTCCATTAGTCTAATTTCCCTGCCCCCTTACAGTCTCATCTTTGTTTTAAAGTAATTGTTGATCGTTTGGTCTCATATAGGTGATTTTTTTAAAGGAGCACAGCAATTTGTGTTTTACCAAGCTCTTGAAGTTATTATGCTGCATGCTAAAGTTTGAGAACTATTGCTTAGGATAAAATCCAAACTTCCAAGCCTGTCATTCAGGAAACACCATTATTTGGTTCTTGGCCACCTCATTAGCCTCATCTGCCAATACTCTTCTCCAACTCTCCAGCCTGATTAAACCACTCTATGGTTCCTCAAATTTACCTGCTTTCTTTGGCCTCCAGGCCTTTGTATAGTGTTTCCTCTACGTGGAATAACCTTTTCTCTCTTACTGATTTGGTTAGTTCTTCCCCAGCTTCCAAAATTCAACTTAGCCATTACCTTTTGGAAGCCTTCCCAGATTGATATCTCTACCCTCTACCCACAAGCTTCATTTAGTCCCTTTTTCTGTACTGCCCCATAAGGTTTCCAAGGAGTGGCTGGTGGATTTGAATTGCTGACGTTTTGGTTAGCAGTCGAGCTCTTAATCACTACACTGCCAAGTATATCTATATGTGTATATACATGTATGTACGTGTGTGTATATGTATCTATATACATATATGCATATACATAACATACTATGTTGTTTTTGTTTCTTTTTTGCTCCCTGTGCTCCTCAAAAGGCAGGGAGTGTGTCCTCAAAGTCTAGTGTGAAATGTGGCACTCAGTGAGGAGGTCAGCAAACTTTTTCTGAGTGAATGAGTGCGGGTGGGTAGGGGGAACTGGAATGGCTGCGGTCTTAAGTGGGGGGAGTGTTTTGATCTTTACTAGGGTGCTGTGGAATCTATTGCCATGAAGAACCCCAAAGAGAGAACAGCTCTATTTGAAGAGATCAGTCGCTCTGGGGAGCTGGCCCAAGAGTATGACAAGCGAAAGAAGGAAATGGTGAAGGCTGAAGAGGATACTCAGTTTAATTACCATCGCAAGAAAAACATTGCAGCTGAACGTAAGGAGGCCAAGCAGGAGAAGGAAGAGGTAGGTGGCCAGGCTACCTGTTGGCTCTGATGGGCCAGGATGGAACCAGTGGCTTACTGATGCACCCTGCCCCTATTTGCACAGGCTGACCGCTACCAGCGCCTAAAGGATGAGGTGGTGCGAGCTCAGGTACAGCTGCAGCTTTTTAAGCTTTACCACAATGAAGTGGAAATTGAGAAGCTCAACAAGGAATTGGCCTCTAAGAACAAGGAAATCGAGAAGGACAAGAAACGTATGGACAAGGTAGAGGATGAGCTGAAGGAGAAGAAGAAGGAGCTGGGCAAAATGATGCGGGAGCAGCAGCAGATTGAGAAGGAGATCAAGTAAGAGGCAGGCCTGGGTCTGTGATTTGTGGGAAACCAAGAGGCTATGCTCTTCCTTAGGGTTCCTTTGAGTCTTGAGTCCAATGCCCATACTAGTTTCTCTGTCTTCCCCTTGACTTGCTTTGGCCATAATGAGGCACATTTCTTAACTTGCATTTTTGTCAAATAGAGTATTTAAGTACTCAGACTCTGGGTATGATAGGTACTCAGAAGAGGGAGAACTTGAAAGAGGTGGTGGCCTTGCCAAATGAGAGCCAGAGTTGGGAGACCCAGCCACTGGAGTAACCAGGAAGGCTTTTCTAGAAGAGGAAAACTAGAACTAAAAGTTTAAAGGACAGGGATTTGAAAAGATTAGATCAGAAACAGGGACAACTAAGTTAACACAGGGTATGGGAGTTGTTAATGAGGGGCCTGGCCTGGCAAGGGTTGAGGTGGGGGGATAGTAGCTTTACGTTGTGGAGTGGCTTGAATGCCAGACTGAAGCTATAGCTTCTAGGAAGTAGTCAGACTACCCCTTAGTGAGCATCTGTGGGACATCAGGCCCTTGTTGTTTTAGGCAATTCTTTGAGGCTGGCTGGAGAGTAAAAAAATATTTGAGTAAACATCCTGGGAACCCTCCCTTCTACCAAAGTGTTGACTGGTTTTCTCCTCTGGCAAAAGGGAGAAGGACTCAGAGCTGAACCAGAAGCGGCCTCAGTACATCAAAGCGAAGGAGAATACCTCTCACAAAATCAAGAAGCTGGAAGCAGCCAAAAAGTCCCTGCAGAATGCTCAGAAGCATTACAAGAAGCGTAAAGGTGACATGGATGAGCTGGAGAAGGAGATGCTATCAGTAGAGAAAGCCCGACAGGAGTTTGAGGAACGAATGGAAGAGGAGAGCCAGAGTCAGGGCAGAGATTTGACCCTGGAGGAGAACCAGGTAAGCCCTGAGAAGGGTTAGGGGGAGGAGATTGCTGGGCTGACATGGACTGACTTGGTCATCCCTGTCTTCCTTCCCTGTCCCCAACAGGTGAAGAAGTACCACCGGTTGAAAGAAGAAGCCAGCAAGAGAGCAGCTACCCTGGCCCAGGAGCTAGAGAAGTTCAATCGAGACCAGAAAGCTGACCAGGACCGGCTAGATCTGGAAGAGCGGAAGAAAGTTGAGACAGAGGTGGGCATGAGTTACAAAATTAGGGATAATGTTCCAGAGAAAAGGATTTCTCAGTGATAGAAATAACAATAATGACAATAACTAACATGTATCGAGCATTTACTTTGTGCCAGGTACTGTTCTTTATATATATTCACTCATTTAATTCCTCGTTTATGACTGCTTTCATGGGATAGGGCACTGTTATCCCCATTTTCCAAATGAGGAAACTGTGACACAGAGGTAAAGTAATTTATCCAAGATCACACAATAATTAGGTGGTGGAATCAGGATATGAACCTGGGCAGTTTAACTCTTAGAGTCCATGCTCTTATCAAGTATACTTACTGCCTCGCTAATATCAATAATAGTAATAGTAATTATAATGTGAAGTTGTTATAGTGTCCTAAGAGCCTACAATCTTCTATACATTCTGCTAAGCACTTCTTTTAAATTTTTAAAAGAATGTGAGGTATCTATTCATATTAATAGCTATCCTGTAATGAGCACATAATGTGTACCTATGAAGTAGAGATTACCCACATTTTTCAGATGAGACAACAAAGGTGCAGAAAGGCCTATAAAGCTTTCTTTGCCTTGGTTTGAGCCTCCGTGATTGGCAAGGAAGATAGATAGCCTGGGCTGGATAGAATACTTGTGAGTGGTTCTGGAACCCTGAGAGGCCCCCATCATTTAGCAGATCCATACAGACCACCGTCTATCTACTTTTTTTTTTTCTAATTCTTTTTTATTGTACTTTAGGTGATGGTTTACAGAACAAATAGTTTCTCATTAAACAGTCAGTACACATACTGTTCTATGACATTGGTTAACAATCCCACAATATGTCAACACTGTCCCTTCTTGACCTTAGAGGACCTTTTTTTTTTTTGGAGAAAATATACATAGCCAAAGGTACACCATTTCAAAAATTTCTACATGTACAATTCAGTGACATCAATTACGTTCTTCCAGTTGTGCTGCTATTCTCACTTTAGATGAAGGTTTACAGAACAAAATAGTTTCTCACACAGTTAGTACACATGTTGCTCTATGACAATGGTTAACAACCTCACTGCATGTCAACACTGTCCTTACTCAACCTTGAGTTCCCTATCACCAGCTTTCCTGTCCCCTTCTGCCTTCTAGTCCTTGTCCCTGGACTGCTGTGCCTCATTGGTCCCGTTTTGTTTTATGGGGCTGTCCAATCCCCAGCTGAACGGTGAACCTCGGAAGTGACTTCACCACTGAGCTAAAAGGGTGTCTGGGGGCCATACTCTCGGGGTTTCTCCAGTCTCTTTCAGACCAGTAAATCTGGTCTTTTTTTTTGTGTTAGAATTTTGTTCTACATCCTTCTCCAGCTCTGTCCAGAACCCTCTGTTGTGATCCCAGTCAGAGCAGTCAGTGGTGGTAGCTGGGCACCATCTAGCTGTACTGGACTCAGTCTTGTGGAGGCCTTGGTATCTGTGGTCCATTAGTCCTTTGGACTAATCTTTTCCTTGTATCCTGTTCTTCTCTAATCACTTGCTCCCGAAGGGGTGAGACCAGGGGAGTATCATAGATGGTGCGTGTCTGCTTTTTAGTAGGCCCCCTGCATTAGTGAAAGATTTTCCTGGACTGTTGGGCCCTTGGATGAATGGGCATGTAGTAAGCTATGGTCTTGGAGTTAACTTGCTAAGTCTTTGGCAATGGAGTATATTTTTCTCTTTCTTAGGCCAAGATCAAGCAAAAGTTGCGGGAGATTGAAGAGAATCAGAAGCGGATTGAGAAACTGGAGGAATACATTACCACTAGCAAGTATGTGGCTCTGCCACCTTCCCTTCTCCTTTACTTCCAAGCTTATTCTTGTGACCCTGCCTGTCCTGCCCCTTCCCAGGCAGGACCCCTAGAGTCACTCTCAGGCAGGAATATTTTCTAACCAGCCCAGGTAACCTCTGTTACCTCCCTTTGTAGGCAGTCCCTAGAGGAGCAAAAGAAGCTAGAGGGGGAGCTGACAGAGGAGGTGGAAATGGCCAAGCGGCGTATTGATGAGATCAATAAGGAGTTGAACCAGGTGATGGAGCAGCTGGGGGATGCCCGCATCGACCGCCAGGAGAGCAGCCGCCAGCAGCGAAAGGCAGAGATCATGGAAAGTATCAAGCGCCTTTATCCTGGCTCTGTGGTAAGAGTGGAAAGGGAACTCATTTCCTGAGCACCTATTCTTACACTGACTGTCATATAATTTTCCCAGCAGCCCTGTGAGGGCAGAGGTTCTAACCCCTTTTTTACAGCTGAGAAAATTGAGGCTGGGAGAGATTAAATGACTTACCAAAGCAGCACAGTTTATAAAGGGAAGGGCTACATTGCAAACCCAACTTGTTCAGATTCTGAAGCTTATGTTCTTTTCATCATACCGGTTGTGTCTTCCTTAAGGGTTTGTCTTGCTGTGTGTACTCCTCCATGGGAGGTGGGGAAGCTGAGAAGACTTTGGAAAGGGGAGGGGCTACAGGGCCAGGATTATTCTCCCAGGAAGTAGGTTTGGGGCCTTCATATTCAGAAAGTTCCGTACATGCAGTCTTCTGCTGAGCTCTGTTGGCATGTACCAGCCAGCCCATTTTTAGCCTTTTTTTTTTTTAAGTAGCTTAAGCAACAAGCATTTATTATCTTACACAGTTTCTGAGGGTCAGAAATCCGGAACTGACTTAGCTGTTTGGTTCTGGCTCAGAGTTTCTCATGAGATTGCAGTCATGTCAAAATTTGACTAGGGCTAGAGGATTATTTATTTCATTTCACTTAATAATAATAAATATTATTTTCTTTAATCCTTTTAGCAGTCCTATGAGGAAGTTATTATTTGTGGTAGCCAGCCTTCAAGATGGCTCACAGTGATCCCCACCTCCTGTTATCTACACCCTTGTGTAGTCCCCTCCCACTCTATTGCTATAATCCCATCCTTGGATTCAACTCAGCTTGGTTCCACAAATATTTCCTGATCTCTCTTCTAAGTTAGGCTCTGTACTACATAGGTAAAAAGAACTCATTGCCATCAAGTCGATTCTGACTCATAGCAGCCCTTAGGGCAGAGTAGAACTGCCCCATAGGGTTTCTAAGGAGCAGCTGGTGGATTCGAACTGCCAACCTTTTGGTTAGCAGCTGAGCGCTTAATCACTGTGCCACCAGGACTCTGCTATGTAGGTAGGTTAAGATGCATTAGTCTTGATCCCTGTCATTGAAGACCTTTCCCTTTATCTGATAGACCTTGGAGAACCATTGTTGGTTTGGGGGGAGTGAAATGGTAAAAGAGATTTATTTTGCTAAGTTCTTGTGAGAATTTGAGATAATGTATATAAGATATCTAGTCTAAAGATGTGAATTTATTAAAAATCAAAGGTTGGAAAAAAATATATCAAGCTAACAACTACCAAAAAAGAGCAGGAGTGGCAATTCTAATCTCAGATAAAATAGACTTTAAAACAAAATCT
>NW_004444169.1:495088-534398 GCF_000243295.1 Trichechus manatus latirostris | reverse complement strand
GAAGAGCGTAGTCAATGTCACTTAAATGTGTATGTAAAAATTTTTGAAATGGTCTATCTTTGGCAATGTGTATTTTCACCACAAAAAAAAAAAAGTTGAGAATTTAGAGGGTTAAAATGTTGTGGGGTTGTTAACCAATGTCATAAAACAGCATGTGTGCTGCTGGTACATGAGAAACTATTTGTTCTGTAAGCCTTCACCTGAAGTACAATAAAATATTAAAAAAAAAAAAAGATATCTAGTCTAGTGTCTGGGGTGGCAGCGGTCTGTGAAATGGTAAAAGTTAGGTTTAGAAAGATGATTTTGGATTCAGACACGACTGTCTGCAGTTGTTCCTTTGGGGCCAGAGCGGGCTTTTCATCCACTGCATGTACTATATTCCTGGTACAGATTCTAGCCTATGCCCCTTTCTGAGCTGGGAGTTGGGATTCCTGAGCCAACTCCTGAAAGCCTCATGCCTCACTTTTCCCTTCCTACTTTACTCAGTATGGCCGCCTCATTGACCTCTGCCAGCCCACACAAAAGAAGTATCAGATTGCTGTAACCAAGGTTTTGGGCAAGAACATGGATGCCATTATTGTAGACTCTGAGAAGACAGGCCGGGACTGTATTCAGTATATCAAGGAGCAGCGTGGAGAGCCTGAGACCTTCTTGCCTCTTGACTACCTGGAGGTGAGGTTTGTGGGGTGGGGGTCAGGGCAGTGTGAGAGGGCCCTTCCTCCCAGCCTTCCATGTTCTGCCACTTACTGAACTTCTTCTCACAGGTAAAGCCTACAGATGAGAAACTCCGGGAGCTCAAGGGGGCCAAGCTAGTGATTGATGTGATTCGCTATGAGCCACCTCACATCAAAAAGGCCCTGCAGTATGCTTGTGGCAACGCCCTTGTCTGTGACAATGTGGAGGATGCCCGCCGCATTGCCTTTGGAGGCCACCAGCGCCACAAGGTATGGATTCCCTTGCCTAGACTGGAGCTGGACAGGCTCAGTATTGGAGATTACTCAGCTTCAACCCCTCTTCTGTTCTCCCTATTGTGTGTAGACAGTGGCATTGGATGGGACCCTATTCCAGAAGTCAGGAGTAATCTCTGGTGGGGCCAGTGACCTGAAGGCCAAGGCACGACGCTGGGATGAGAAAGCAGTAGACAAGTTGAAAGAGAAGAAGGAGCGACTGACAGAGGAGCTGAAAGTAAGCCACAGGCAGTGCTGTCCCTGGGAGTGGGGGATCCCAAACCCAGGTTGGCTGTCTTCTTACCACTTAGTCCTCCTTT
Source organism: Trichechus manatus latirostris (assembly GCF_000243295.1). Classification (NCBI taxonomy): domain Eukaryota; kingdom Metazoa; phylum Chordata; class Mammalia; order Sirenia; family Trichechidae; genus Trichechus; species Trichechus manatus. The sequence goes on along the minus strand of NW_004444169.1, from coordinate 533,131 downwards.
CTTGTCTCCTTCAGGAACAGATGAAAGCAAAACGGAAAGAGGCAGAGCTGCGTCAGGTGCAGTCTCAGGCCCATGGACTGCAGATGCGGCTCAAGTACTCACAGAGTGACCTAGAACAGACCAAGACACGACATCTAGCCCTGAATCTGCAGGTGTGGTTTGGCTTCCATCCCTGTCCTCCAAAGACCATTCTCACATTCCTGGCCTAGGTTTCTCCAGGGTTGGAGAACTTGTCCCACTTCCTCCTCTCCTCTCAGCAAGTAAAGTGCTTAGACTGGTTCCTGGCACATAGTAAGTGTTCAGTAAATATTAGGTACTGTTATTAGCATAATTCATTCATTCAGCAAATATTTGTGCTTCCTCTGAAAGTGAGCTACAGGCATTTCAATCCCTGTAGGTGAGGATTCTGTTCTAGGTATTGGGGATATTGCAGTGAACAAAACACAAAAATCCCAGCCCCATGGAGTTTATATTCAAGTAGAGAGAAGTTAAAATAAGTAAATGATATGGTATGTAAGAAAGTAGTAAGTGTTTTGGAGAAAAAGCAGGAAAAGGGAATAGGAAAGGGCATTGTTGGAGTTTGGTACAAACATTATCAACTGTTCACTCATCTAATACAGGTCCATAATACCTTATCCAAAATTCAAAGTTCAGAAAGCTCTGAAAACAAAAGTGGTTTCTGTGGTGTGTGCGTGTGTGTGTGTGTATAAATTGGTGGCCAAAACCTGATCTGAATAGATACGAGGCTATTTCCAGTCTTAAACCACTTAATGTGATTATTGAGACATTTACGTGCAGAAATATTAATGTGTTTAATTATGGTGTGCTTCCCAGACTACCCTGGAAGTGTTAGTAATTTGTAGTATATGTATTGTTTTACCTTTTGTTAAAATCTGAAAAAGCTTGAATTCCAAAACATATCTCACCCCAAGGGTTATAGATAAGGAATTGTAGACCTGTAACTAATGGTGTTTACTATGTGCTCAGCTCTATGAATTGGATCTGGTCAAACTGGAGGCCAGGAAGGAAGTCATATGATTGTTCAAGTGAGAGATGATGGGTGATTTGACTAGGGCAATGGTGCTAAGTTCAGATTCTCTCAAGTGTGTGGAGAGCCACTCCTTCTGACCATGGGGACAGTGTAGTCAGGGTAGCTCTTTTCCTCCGAGGAGCCTGGTCTCTTTCCCTCTCAACTGCATTTCCTTCAGGAAAAGTCCAAGCTGGAGAGTGAACTAGCCAACTTTGGGCCTCGCATCAATGATATCAAAAGGATCATCCAGAGCCGAGAGAGGGAAATGAAAGACTTGAAGGAGAAGATGAACCAGGTTGGTAGTGGGGTGAGCCATGACAGCATGTGCATCAGGGCAGGATTGAGCCTGCAAGCAGAACTGTGACTAAAAGGGCCTCTGCCCTCCCTGGCTTCTCCTCTCAGGTAGAAGATGAGGTATTTGAAGAGTTTTGTCGGGAGATTGGTGTGCGCAACATTCGGGAGTTTGAGGAAGAGAAGGTGAAGAGGCAGAATGAAATCGCCAAGAAACGGTAGGTGGAAGTGTGAGTAGAAGGGGAGACTAGGATGCCTGAACCTCTAGCCTGACATCCTTGAAAAGTCAGATGTCATCATAAGGCAAGGACCAGCTCTTAGAACTATGGCAGTTTATTGGAGGTAGGCCTTAAATAACAGGGAGATCAGGGAGGCAGTATGGCATAGTATAGTGGTTAAGAGTGCCGGTGTTAGACTTGGTTTACCTGGTTAAAATCCCACCTCCACAACTCATGAACTGTGATCTTGGGCAGTGACTTGACCTCTTAAGCCCCAGTTTCCTTATCTGTAAAATGGGATAATAATGGTACCTGTCACATGGCTTTGTTGGGAGGATCAGATAAAGTAATCCTTACAAAGTATTTAGCATAATACTTTGCACATACTAAGAACAAAAAATATTGTTATTATTGTCTGTCTGAGTCATCTACTGCTGCTCTAACAGAAATACCACAAGTGGATGGCTTTAACAAAGAGAAGTTTATTCTCTCACAGTCCAGTAGGCTACAAGTCCAAATTCAGGGCGTCAGCTCCAGGGGAATGCTTTCTCTGTTGGCTCTGGAGGAAGGTCTGTGTCATCAATCTTTCCTTGGTCTGGGAGCTTCTCTGCGCAGGAACCTCAGGTCCAAAGGACACACTCTGTTCCTGGCACTGCTTTCTTGGTAGTATGAGGTTCCCATGTGTCTCTGCTTGTTTCTCTCTTTTATATCTCAAAAGAGATTGGCTTAAGACACTGTCCAATCTTGTATACGTCACCAGTATAACTGCTGCTAATCCATCTTATTAGATCATAGTGATTGAATTTACAGCACATAAGGAAATCACATCATATTACAAAATGGTACACAATTATACAATACTGGGAATCGTGACCCAGCCAAGTTGACATATTTTGGGGGGACACAATTCAATCCATGACACTGTCATTATCCTGATGGATGATGCAGGGGAGGAGGAAAGAAGTTCTAGGTTGGAAGAATAGCTAGCTCTTCACCCATACAATAAAGATGAATTGCTCTTCTGCCCCCTAAGGCAGGCTCAAGGGATATAGAATTGAATCAGAGACTGTCCCTGTCTTCAGGAGTAGTTGGGGAGACAAACAAGTAGATCAGCAATTTCAGAACGGTATGATTGATGCTGTAATTGAGGTAGATTCAAAATACAGAGGAAATTTTCAAGGAACTGCAAATCAACAAGAGGAAAAAAAAAACCAAGACGCCCAATAGAAAAATGGGCAGAGGATGTGAATTGGCAGTTGATGGAAAGAGAAGCTTGAATGGCTAACAACAATATGAAGAGATATTTGGTCTTATTTATAAGTATAAGAAATGCAAATTAAAACAATGAGATACCACTTTGTACTTATCAGTGAATAATGATGAGTGTTGTTGACATTCATAGCCAAGAACTCTCATGTACTGTTGGTGAGAATGTAAACTGGTACAGTCGTTTTCGAAAACAACCTAGCAGTATTTAGTGAAAATAAGTTTAAATATGCCTTGTGAGTTAGCAGCCCACTCTTAGATATATATCCCAGAGAGAGTCTTGCCACAGAGTCACAAAGAGACCCATTCAGGTTGTTCATCTTGGCATAATTTGTGGTAGTAGGAATGTTGGTGGCGATGTAGATGACCATCACTGGGGGAAAGTGTAAGTTAAATGTGATGAATATACAGACTATGGAATACTGTGTAGGAGTTCAAAGCAAGAATTAGATTTATAGGCAGTAACGTGGATAAATTATAAATCTGGTGTGACTTAAAAAGTAAGAAAGTGAAATTTATAACACCATCCATTTGCGTAAATTTAAAAACAAAATGACATAAGGATATGCATTTTTAAGGATATATACGTACATATAAGTGTATGTCACTTTAGAGTACGTGCTCACAGTAGGGAAGGTAATGAAAGTTGGAATTAGGGATTGAAACAAAGGGGACAAGGAAGGGTCTTGCATAGACAATAAGTGTATTATGAACTGTGAGATATGATTAACTCATCTTTGGACCTTAAGTCCACAAAGGGAGGAACCCAGTAATGGGCAGTAGAAACTAAATTCTCAGTCTGCTCAGAATAGTCAGAGAAGGTTTCATAGAACAAGAGTGATGAACTGGAGACCTAAAGAGTGAGTAGGATTTAGCCAGCCAGGCAGCAGACAGAAGAAGGGATTTCCAGGCAGCAAAAACAGCATGCTTGGAGGTGTGAGATAACATGCCTTGTTCTGGAAGCTAAGTAGTTTTGAATGTCTGGAGCATGAAAGGGGGTCAGGAGAAAGGCGGGAGTGGTGGAGAGGTCAGCAGGGGCCAGATCACAGAGGGCCTTATGAATCATGTTTAAGAGATTGAATTTAAAATTACATAGCTCAAAATTATGGAGTTAATTACATTCTATTTAAATTATAGTGACTAACGGGTTTAAGCCTGCTAGCATGACATCTGGCAGCATCTGTCTCACGATATAGGGGGAAGGAGGGCAAGCAGTTGGAAGTTAGCTCTGCTTGGCCTGCTGATGTCTGGGTATGGTAGTTCCATATTCTCATATACTTTGAGTTTCTGAAGAGCTGGGAAGGAGGGCAGTAGCAGGAACCCAGTATTTTTTTTATTATTTTGTTTTCATTGTCAAGAATATACACAGCAAAACATATACCAGTTCAACCATTTCTACATGTACAATTCATTGACATTGATTACATTCTTCGGGTTGTGTAACCATTCTTACTCTCCTTTTTGGAGTTATTCCTCCGCCATTAACATAAACTCACTGCCCCCTAAGGTTCCTGTCATCTTTAGAGTTGCTTTTGTCACTTTGATCCCAAATAGATAGTTCTTAAAAGAGCATAATGCTCAAGGCAGAGTTTTTTTTACTAGTTTAGCTAAACTATTGTTTGGTTTTAAGAAGACTTCAGGGGTATTTTTGGTTTAAGGTTTAAAGATTATCTCAGGGCAATAGTTTCAGGGGTTCATCCAGCATCCATTGCTTCAGAAAGTTTGGAGTCAAGAGAATTTGAAATTCTGTTCTGCATTTTCTCTCTTTTGGTCAGGATTCTTCTATAGAATCTTTGATCAAAATGAGGAACTTAGTATTTTGTCCATGATTTTGTACTGCCCAAGCCTACCAAGACCTTAAGAGGTTCAGGTTCAGGAATCTTGGGGAAGACGGGGGGTGGTTGTTGAGTCTAAACCTTTGGGCAAAGATGAGCTGAATAAAACCAGTGTACCCAGCAATGATGATGATAAACTAAAATTTATTGTATACTTACTGCATGCCAGGCACTGTTCTAAGGACTTTATACATATTAACTAATTAAAAAAAAAAACTCCCCAGTAACTCCACGGTCATTACTTTTATTATTTCCATTTTACAGATGAGGAAACTAAGGCATGAAGAGTGTAATTTTAACTTGCTCGAGATTACACTAGTAAGTGGCAGAGCCAGGATCCTGATCCTCTTAACCACTACATTATATTGCAATGATAGTATAGGAAAAAGACCCCAAGTTCTGATGTTAGACCTGGGTTTCAATCTCACATGTGCCATTTACTAGCTTGTGACCTTGGGCAAGTCTCTTACCTCTTGGCCTAAGTTTCCTCATTTGTAAAATTAGGATAATAATACCAACTTGTGGGACTATTGTGAGGATTAGAGGTATGTGTATAAGGTGCACAGAAGCTCAATAAATACGAATTATCATAGCTGGTGGATACTTTTTGTGCCTTCTTCTAGGAACTTGGGAAAACGTTGGAGTCCTCCAAAGGTTCACAGGGAATGAATGGAGTTTATATTTAGCTCAGTCTCCCTGGCCTTGTGCCATGTCCAGAGGGCTAGGCTGAGAAACTTCCATTTCCTAACTTCAGGGAGGAGTTTTATGGGGCCATATGGGTGGATGGGCTGAGTGGTGCCTGACATTTAGTAGTAACTCTAGGTCCTTGGTGGAGCAGTGGTTAAGTGCTCAGCTGCTAACTGAAAAGGTTGGTGGTTCGAACCCACCAGGCACTCCATGGGAGAAAAGACCTGGCGATCTGCTTCCATAACAGCCTAGGAAACCCTAGGGGCATTTCTGCTGTGTCGTATAGGGTTATTATGAATCGGAATCTACTCGACAGCGCACAACAATAACAAATATGGGTGGATGAGCTGAGTGGTGCCTGACATTCAGCAGTTACTCTGGGTCCTTGAGCCCTGAGCCTAGTTCCTGTTCCTCTCTGCAGTTTGGAGTTTGAGAATCAGAAGACTCGCTTGGGCATCCAGTTGGATTTTGAAAAGAACCAGCTAAAGGAGGACCAAGATAAAGTGCACATGTGGGAGCAGACAGTGAAAAAGGATGAGAATGAGATAGAAAAGCTCAAGAAGGTAAGGAAGGAGAAAATGAAAAGACAGGCTAAACACTGGGAGGAAATATTGGAAGAGATAAGATGGACAGAAGGCTGATATCAATAATTTATGAATCTCTCATCTAAGTGTTTTCAGTAAGGAAAACACCAAGACCCAAATAAGGGGGAAAAAAATCAACTAAGTGGCACAGACAGTTCAACAAAAGATTTCAAATGGTCCATAAACACATACAAATAATTTAGCCTTATGAGTAATCAAAGAAATGCAAGTTAAGGCAACAATCAGATATAATTTGTTTCCTATCATACTAATTTAAATTAAAAGAAAGATAATGCTCAGTACTGGCCGTAGTGCATGAGACCAGTATTCTTTATGCAGTATGGCACCATCTGTGAAGAGTATTCAGAATTCTCAGTTATACCTGAGGAAATAATCCAAAATACTGTCAGAGCTTTGTGCACACAGGGTGATGTTTATTGCAAGCATTATTTAGTTCCAAATTGAAAATTGCCAATACCCCTTGGGAATTAGGAATTTAATAAATTATGCTACATTATTAAGCATTTGTGTTGCTCAAACTTTAGTAATACATGGACCCCTTTTAAAGGAAAAATATTCCTAAGATCCCCAGTGTTGGCTCAGAAAAAAAATTTTTAATGTTACTTAAAGATATACAAATGTATATACTTCAAACACTTAACAAAAAAAAAAATCAAGACAGACTCACATTAAATACTAGCAAACTAATAAAATTCAAATTAACCATGTTAAATCACTGCAACAGATGATGTTGTTTTGCTGAAATCGAATCAGTTTTCACGGTGCGACTCTGCTGCTGACTGTTACAAGTCAGTTCCTTTTAGTTTAACGTGCCCATACCACTGTGTATTATGTGATGATTCAGTTCTCCAACACCTATTCTCTTTAAATTACTGTGAAACCTTTGTTCCTTACAGCATCCCCTCCTAAAGTGATTTGGTCATCACCTGGTTTGAACATACCGTTTGACTTTTATGTCTGCCCATGTTTGTTGTTTCATTACCCTTTGGCTACTAAAGTTTACTGTTTGGTATCACTAGAATCTTAAATGCTAAGTACCCTGGGCAGTAAAATCTGGGGTAGGACTGGGTGGACATCTAGATGACCCAGAATAATACATTTGTGTGACTTTTTCCCTTTTTATTTTGAAATAGTTTTAAACTTAACAGAAAGTTGCAAGAATAGTACAAAGAAACTTTCATATATACCCTTCACCAAGGTTCATCAATCATTAGCATTTTGCCACATTTACATTTTTATTTCCTGTATATATGCATAGTTTTTCTTATGAACCGTCTGAGAGTAACTTGCAGGTATGTCCCTTTTATGTGACTTTTTAGGATCAAAATGAGAAGAAAAAATTCTCCTTTTAAAAAATCAGAACATTATAAGGCTACAATCCCCTTTGACCACTCTCAATTCTAGTCCCTTATTCTCTTCCCAGAGGCAATCCCGGTTTAGTTTATACTAAAGACCTTTTATATACAATGGAATACTTTTGCATTCATATATGTGTTCTCATAGAAAATGTACAGTATTGTTTATATGTGCTTCTTTAAAAACATAAATGTTATACTGCTTGTGACAGGCAGTTTTTGATGTGGAAAAATGCTCAAAAATAACATTAAGTCAGAATATAGAGTTTTAATTACAATCTAGTCTCAATTATGTAAAACTGTCTATAAATAATATGGGAAGGAACTATGTAAAGCTGTCTATAAATAATGCTGGGAGGAAATATGCTAAAATGTAAGTTGGTTATCATTGGCTGGTAGGATTATGAGTGATTTTTTCCCCCCTGCTTTATACGTTTTGTATACTTTGAACTTTTCTACAACAGGCATCTTGTATAATTGGAGTGGGTGGGAGAAGGCAACCAAATAATTTCAGAAAAGATGAAGGAGGCTTGAGGGGTGATTAGGGGTTTGTGGAAGCAGAGCTCATTGAAGAGAGGCTCCAACAAACTGCCTGGTGAAAAGGGTGGGGGCAGGGGAGAAGATCCCAAGGTGAGTTGGGGAAAGCCTTCACTTCTTGTCCTGTTCCCCTGCTGGAACCAGGAGGAGCAGAGACACATGAAGATCATAGATGAGACCATGGCCCAGCTACAGGACCTGAAGAACCAGCACCTGGCCAAGAAGTCAGAGGTGAATGACAAGAATCACGAGATGGAGGAGATTCGTAAGAAACTGGGAGGTGCCAACAAGTGAGTGGGTTCAGGTTTGGGGTGGGGAGAGCAGGTAGAGCAGGCAGCCTGCCGAATTTGGGTCTCACCTAGCTCCCTGGACCTTCTTAGGGAAATGACCCACTTACAGAAGGAGGTGACAGCCATTGAGACCAAGCTTGAACAGAAGCGCAGTGACCGCCACAACCTGCTACAGGCCTGCAAGATGCAGGACATCAAGTTGCCACTGTCTAAGGGCACCATGGACGATATTAGTCAGGAAGAGGTGAGAATTATTGCTGGTGGTGGGAGTGGGCTGTGAACATTAACCAGGAATGGGAAATGACAGTGGCCAGGAGGGGCAGGTGAGAAAGAGAAGGATGATAGGCAGGGGATGGTGAGGGACATAGGAGGGATGCAGGGGCAATGAAGCATAGTGAGGTTATGAAGGCAGGTGGGGTGAAAGGTAATAGGCTTGGTGTGAGAGGGAAGTTGAATTGGGGGTAGCGGGGCTGTATGCCAGCAGGTGGTGAGGGAACTAAGCCAGGAGAGGATGAAGTCATTCATTAACTTTAGGAACTTGAGCTATGTTAACCTCACTGGGTGATGGATATCAGAGTGGGAATTGAGGGATATTAGCCAAGAGCAAGAACAAAGGAAGACAGGAAGCTGGGGGGACCTGAGGGTTGATAGCTATGTTGAGGGAAGTTAGCCAGGAGAGGGTGGGGTAGGGGACATCAGCAGTGTGCAGAGGTAAGGAAGCTTAGCTATAGGAAAGAGGCACACTAGCCAATAGGGGAGCCAAGGCATTGTATCCATTGGAAGTGAAGATTGGTAGTGAGGGGGTGGGGAATGTTAACTGAGAGGAGGTTTGCATATATCTTGTCTTAGACCTGGTCGTGTATCTTAGTCTCCCAGGTCTTTCTCCCTCTCCCCTCCTAATAGCATTTCTGTTTAATTCAGTAAAATATTTTGAACACCAGAAATGTGCCAGGCATCATAGTTGCACATGACATAATTGTCTCTAATCCTAACTATAGCCCTACCAGACAGGCATTGTCCCCATATTACAGGTGAAGGAACTTGGGATCAGAGAGTATGACTTGCCCAGGATCACCCTATTAGTGGTAGAACCCAATTTTGAACTCAGGTCTTTCTGCCTTCAAAGCTGCTGTTCTATCTCTACACTACTTTTTAGCAAGGTGCTTTCTCAAAGACATCGAAGGCTGCAAAGGAACCCCAGCACCCCCCTCCTCAGAGGCACTCTCATGGCCAGTCTGCTCCATTAGAATCTCCCTCTCACCATTGCAGGGTAGCTCCCAGGGGGAGGATTCAGTGAGTGGTTCCCAGAGAACTTCCAGTATCTATGCACGAGAGGCCCTCATCGAGATTGACTACGGTGACCTGTGTGAGGATCTGAAGGTGAGAATCAGTCACAGGGGTGGAAGATGTGGGGTGGGAAGCCATCTTCCCAGCTGTCCAGAGAGAAGGTCAACCCCTCTGGGCCCTATGGAGACCATGGCTAGAAAGAGGGGAGAGCTGGCAAGAAAGGAGGATTGAGTTGTGACCCAGGGTCTCCCTGATTATACACACAAAGACATATGCACATCTCCCACCTCCACTTCCAGTTGCTTGTGTCCCTGCCCCTTTTCCCCTTCCATGTATGTACACATCTTAAGCCTGGATATACACACAGAGAACATGCTCCTGTATAGTGCACGGATAGGCCTCAAAACGTTCCCCAGGGCTCTGTTGTAGGTACTTTTTCCTTCTTACTTGGCATTTTGTCATCCTCGGTATCTCTCACTCTCCTAGCTTCAGCTGCCATGTCTATGCTAGGTCCCACAGGTGCCTCCAACGCCAGTCCTCTTTCTCAAATCTGCTCCTCAGTGCCACCCGCATGCTCGAACCAGAAATCTGAGCATCGTCCTTGACTCGTCTCACATAACAAATTCAGTTACTTGCCAAGCGCTAGTGATTCTACCTCCTAAATACCTAATGAAGTCTGCTTTTTTCTGTTTCCACTATTTCTCTATTTTGGGCCACTTTCATTCCTCACGTAGACTATACTGCAGGATCTTCCTAAATCATTTCTAGTGCTTTATAATCCATACCTCATCATTATAAAAATTAAGCCACAGGGACTTAATTTTTTAAAAACTTTTTTATTATGCAAATGTCAAACATATATAGAAGTAGAGAGGATGATATAATGAACCCCAGGTACCCATTACCCAGTTTTAACAATTAGCAACATATGGTCAATTTCATTTCTTATACCCCTTTCCATACCCAGTGAACTATTTTAAAGCAAATTCCAGACATTATTTCATCCATAATTACCTCAACATCTAGACTATAAAGACTCTTTAAAAAAAAAAAAACATAACCACAGTATCACATCTAGAAAACTTTAAGAATAACTTCATAATATCGTACTGTTTGGCAAATGTTTAGATTTCCATGGAAATCCCATGAAATTTTTTTTTTTTTTTAAGTTTCTGTGTTTAAATCAGGATTCAACTGAGGTCCATGCGTTACAATGGGTTGATTTGTCTCTTCTAGTCTATAACATTTTCCCCTCCCTCTTTATTTTTTTCTTCCCGTTTATTTAAGAAATACGTTCTGTCATTTGCCCTGTAGAATTTTCCGATCATATCTCTGATGTTATTTAACATGTTCTTCTATCCCCAGTATTTCCTGTAACCAAAAAACCAAACCCACTGCTATTGAGTCAATTCTGACTCATAGCAACCCTATAGGACAGAGTAGAATTGCCCTGTAGGGTTTCCAAGGCTGTAAATCTTTACGGAAGGAGACTGCCCCATCTTTCTCCCATGGAGCTGCTGGTCGGTTCGAACCACTGACCTTTTGGTTGACAGCCGAGTGCTTTAACCACTGCGCTACCAGGGCTCCTTATTTCCTGTAAACTGGTAATTAAATCTAGGGTTTGATTGGATTCAGGTTCAATTTTTTTCTAAGAATATGTCACAGGTGGTGCTGTGTATTTGCAAACTTCCGTTTGCATCACATCCGTAGACAAATGATGTCAGTTGTCTCTTTGTGGTGTTAAAATTAATCAGTGTTCAACATTGCTTATGAAATATTCTTGACAAAAACTCAAACATGAATCTGATCAAGTGTCTGTATCCACCAATTACAATAAACACCTGTGCTAGCGTGTTAACTAAAACCACAGGGATGCCGTTAGCCAAATCCAAACTGTGGGAAACTCTAAAGGACAAAAGACTTGGTTTCTTCTGTAAATAAATGGGCAGACGAAAAATAAAGAGGGAGAGGGGACTGTTATAAGCTAAAAGAGACAAGTTAATCAGTTGTAATTTGTGGACTTCATTTGAATCCATTGCAAAGAAAAGAGAGGGAAGAGGAACCTATAAACTAAATGAGACTGAAGAGACAGCAGCCAGTTTCAATGTATGTGCCTTATTGGATCCTGATTTGAAAAAAAGTGTAAAAGAATTTTCTAAAACAGGACGGTTTGAACACTGACCAGATATTTTATGATATTAAGAAATTACTGTTAATATTTTTAGGAGTGGTAATGGTATTATATTTTTTTAAATGTCCTCTTTTAAAACAGTGGTTTTCAATTGGCGGGAGAGAGTAGGAATTTGCCTCCTGGGCACATTTAGCAAAGTCTGGAGACATTTTTGCTTGTCACAACTGGGGCGGGTGTTAATAGTGGTATCTAATGGGTAGAGACCAGGGATGTTGTTAAATGCCCAAAAATGCACAGGACAGCTCCCCACAACAACAAATCATCTGGCCCAAAATGTCAATAGTGCCGAGGTTCAAACACCCTGTTTTAGAGATACATACTGAAGTATTTACAGGCGAAATGATATGTTTGGGATTTGCTTTAATGTAGTTGAGTGTAGGGAGGGAGTTGGAAGGTATAGCTGGCACAGTATTGGCCATGAATTCATAATCAAAGTGGTTAAGTGCTCAGTTATTAACTGAAAGGTCAGCAGTTCGAACCCACTAGCCTCTCTAAGGGAGAAAAATGTGGCAGTCTGCTTCCGTAAATATTACAGCCCTTGAAACCTTATAGGGCAGTTCTGCTCTGCCCTATGGGGTCGCTATGAATTGGAATTGACTCGACCACAGTGGGTTTTTGGGTTTGAATGGGTACATGGGGGTTCATGATATTATTTTCTGTACTTTTGTGTATGTTTGAAAATTTACATAATACAACGTTAGATAAACCAAAAACCACTATCACTAGGTTCACATATTGTTAGCCTGATCCATCCTTTATAAAGCTCCCTATCAGTCTTTCATGAATTGGTTTTAACAGCCATTGGTGATCATTGCCTAGATCTGTGAAAGGTTTCAAAATGGTAATTTTCTAGTTCTATCATGTCCCTTCATTTATTAGTTGGAATTCTGAAGAGAACTTTCCCATATTCCCTTGAAATACAGTTAGTACAGAAAAGGTAGGATAAATACTTAATGCTTTTATTTACCAGCTTTCAGAGTAATGAGTTGGATATCCTTGTAACTTTGGATAGTGTTGTAACTTCAAAGGTAACCAGTGAGGATTTTTCTTATTCATTATAACCTTATGTATTTGAGTGTTTCAGTCTGTTGGAGTCATTTTTCTTCTTGATGCTCAAATTGTCCCATCCTTGGCCAGTGGGAGCCACTTCAAGTTGATTTTTGTTGTTAATTTTAGTTTGTATTGTAGAAAATTTCATGTACAAAAGTAAAATAGTACAGTGTCCCTAATGTAGCCATCACCAGCTTCAGCAGTTGTCAATTCATGACCAAACTTGTTTCATCTGCACCCCTACACACTCCATTCCCCTTCCCACCTGGTTATTTTAAAATAAATCCTGGGCAGCATATCATTTCATATTTTGGTATTTATTTCTAAGAGAGATAAGGATCCTTTGAAAAAGTAATACCGTTATTGCACCTTAATATGGTAATTAATATTCACATTTCCCTGAATGTCATGCATGCGTATGCACACACACAGACGTATAGAGAGTTTGCTTGCTTGGGTTGGGAGCCAAGTAAGATAGATACTGTATTTTTACGCAAATAACACGTGCCTTCTACGTTTGTTTGCCAACCATGCCTTCCCGCTGCCAGGTATTTTCCTAAGCACACTATGCTGATTTTTTTTTTTTTTATCAGCAACGTGTAGCAGAGCCTACGAAAATACCTCCTGGGAGGGGTCGTGGTTGGCAAGTAAACATAGAAGGTGCACGTTATTTGTGTAAAAATAAAGTAGATAGATTGATAGATATATAGATAGATGATTGATAAGTATGATGATTGGTTGGTATGGCTCTTAAATCTCATTTAATCTATAGATTCCCCCTCCCATCTATTTTTATTTTCCTTTGCAGTGTTTTTTGTTGTTTAAGAAATTGGATCATTACTCCTATAGGGTTTTCTACATTCTGTACTTTGCTGATTATGTCCTAGTGATGTTTAAAATACACCCCCAAAACAAAACAAAACATCTGTTCTCCCTCATAGTTCCTGTAAGTGGGTAGTTATGTATAGATTAATGCTGTTCAATAGAAATAAAACACAAACCACGTGTGTAATTTAATATTTTCTAGTAGCCACATTTTTAAAAAAATATTTATTTTGTTGTCGTTGAGAATATACACAGCAAAACATACACCATTTCAACAGTTTCTACATGTACCATTTAGTGACATTGATTACATTCTTCGAGTAGTTCAACCATTCTCACCCCACTTTTCTGAGTTGTTCCTCCTCCATTAACATAAACTCACTGCCCCTAAACTTCTTATGTAATCTTTCGAGTTGCTTTTGTCACTTTGATCCCATATAGATCTTAAAAAAGCATAATGCTCAAGGCAGACATTTTTACTAGTTAAACTAAACTATTGTTTGGCTTTAAGAAGACTTTAGGGGCTATTTTTGGTTTAAAGTTTAAAAATTATCTCAGCACAGTAGTCTCAGGGGTTCATAGTTGCCACATTTTTTAAAAATGAAAAGAAATTAAATTTAATACTATAGTCTGTTAAACCTAATATACCCAAAAAAGTATCATTTTAGCAAGTAAACAATGTTTCTGTTTACTTCTATTGTGTGTCCAGCCAGGGAGCTGGCAAACAGGAGGTTCTCAAAATGTGGTGATCATATTAAATTGGGGAAAGAGACATGAAACTAGGCAGTGGCAGGAGCCAGGATTAATGTCATTATGGAGATGCTGAGAAAGGCTTCCTTGATGAGATATTTAACACTCTTTATTGGTACTAAGTCTTCAAAATCCAGTATCTATTTTACACTTGACAGCACATCTCAATTTGGATGCTTAACTTTTCATGAGACATACTTTATCTGTATTTGGATTTTATAAGATTTACAATTGAAAAATATCTACATATCCAAGTTGTTCCAGATATACCTAAAAGTTTTCCAGTAGCTGAATCGAGTATCAGTTTTTCAGTTTAATTAAGTAAAAAGTTTAGTTCCTCAGTCACAGTAGCCAATTTTTACAAGCTTAGCCACATGTGGCTAGTGGCTGTTGTATTGGACAGAGGCTTGATCAAATTCAGATTTTGTTTGTTTTGGTCAAGGCTACTTCATAGGTAGTCATGTTACTTCCATCAGGAGGTACATAATGTCTGGTTGTCGCCTTTTTTTTTTTTTTTTTTTTTTTGCGTTTAGCAGCCACAATGGTCATTGCCTAGATCCAGCAATTCATCATGGGTTGCAAAATGGTAATCTTCTAATTCTATCATTTCTCTTTGTTTATTAGTTGGAATATTATATATAGACTTCCTCTCATCAATTGTTTGGTTACCCTGAGGTACAGTTTGCATAGGAAAGGCAAAATGTGTGCTTGATTCTCTCCCTTTATTTACCAGCTTATAAACTAATGAGTTCGTTCCTTAGCATTCTCAAGATTTGTCCACTGAGTTATTTTTGTGTAATTATGAACTTACACATATAAATGTATTTGGTGTGTTTTAATCTGTTGTGGTTATTATCTTTTTTGGTGTTCAAGTTTTCCTGTCTTTGGCCAGTAGGAACTTATTCACGTTGTCTTCAGAATCATTTTGTTGCAACCCTTGTAATCTTTGATACCTTCCTTGCTTTCTGATATGATCTAATAGTCCAGGCTCATCCTCTACATTTTCTGCCCCAGACCTATACTTAGCTATTTCACCGAGAATCTCTGGCTTCTTTTAGTGGGATTGTTTAATGACTGCCATCTGGATAGTAGAGTGCTCATGACTGCAGAGTTGGTCAGTGCTTCTAAAACTTTTTAGTAGACTTGGCTACGAAATACATATTTTATTTTGAAAGGAAAATGCATCATGAGTTCATATTGATACTTCTGATTGAAATTGAAATGTTCACAGTTTAACATCATTGATTTTGTTTGAGTCTCTAATTATTCTTGCTGAAAATCTTGCTTCCTAACAGCATTAACATAATAACATATTTACTTTATCTTACTGTATGTATAGTAGTTTGAAAATCACGATAAGATATTATTGCTACCATAACCAGTTGCCGTCAAGTCGATTCTGACTCATGGCAACCCTATGTGTGTCAGAGTAGAACTGTGCTCCACAGGATTTTCAGTGGCTGGTTTTTTGGAAGTAGATTGCCAGGACTTCTTCCGAAATACCTCTGAATGTATGCAAACCTCCAACCTTTCATTTAGCAGCCAAGCAGGTTAACCATTTGCACCACCCAAGGACTGCCATGACTCAACAATTCCACTGCTAGGGATATACCCAAAAGACTTGAAAGCAGAGACTCAAACAGATACTTGTATACCAGTGTTCATTGCAGTATTATTTACAATAGCCAAAAGGTGGAAACAACCTAAGTGCCCATCAACAGGTGGATGGATAAACAAAATGAGGCATATACATAGCCAAACCAAATCCACTGCCATCGAGTCAATTCCTACTCATAGTGACCCTAAAGGACAGAGTAGAACTGCCCCATAAGGTTTCCAAGGCTGTAAATCTTTACGGAAGCAGACTGCCCCATCTTTCTCCCACAGAGTGACTGTTGGGTTTGAACCACTGACATTTAGGTTAACAGCTGAGTGCTTTAACCACTGTGCTACCAGGGATCCTCTATATACATACAGTGGAATATTATTCAGCCATAAAGATAAATGAAGTTTTAATACATGCTATGACATGGATGAACCTTGAAAATGTGCTGAGTGAAATCAGACACAAGAGGACAAATATTGTATGATCCCACTTACATGAAATATCTAAAATAGGCAAATGCATAGAGGCCAGAGTGGTTATCAGGAGAGGAGGAAAGAGGGAGTTATTAAGAGGCACGGAGTTTCTGTAAAGAGTGATGAAAAAACTTGGAGATGGATAATGGTGATGGTTGCACAACATGGTGAATATAATAAATGTCACTGAATTACACACATAAAAAGGTTGAAATGGCAAATCTTTTCTTATATATATTTTACTACAAATTTTATCTTAAAGATATTATTACTAACAATTTGATTATTGAATAATGTTTAAAATTTCTTTGAGGTTCTTTTTGACATTAAGCTAATGTCTCAGTGGGCATGTACGTTCCTATGTTGTAATTTGAAATAATTCTCAGTATTTAACCAACTTGGCATGTAGTTAGGTTTCTTTGTTTTGTTTTTTCGATTTTTAGGAATTTCTCTATTTAGCATTTTGATTTATGGTTTTTTTCTCAACTTTAATTTGGAAAATTTTCAAACCTAGAACAGAGTTAAAAGAACACCCATATATATACCTTTCACCTTAGATTCACCAATGAATTGTTTACTGCATTTGCTTTGTCTCTTATCTCTCTTGTCTTCTTCTCTCCCTTTCACTAAGAGATCAAACTTAGCATCACATGTAGGACATCCCGACATTATGTGCTTCCTGATGTGGTACAAATATGAAGTACACAGCATCACCAATGAAGTATTCTTGCCCCAAAATACTTAACCTGAATCTATCAAGCCTCTAGACTAGACCAAACTTCCATTTACAGGAAATAGAAGGGTTGGAGGAGCCTCTTTCCCCACTACATATGCACTTTTTTTGGTTTTTACTGAGCCATTTGAAGGAAGTTGAAGACCTCATGATACTCCAACCCTAAATACTTCAGCATGCTGAGAACAAGGAATTCTCCTATATAACCACAATTCCATATTATATCCAAGAAAATTAATAATAATTATTAACAATTCCATAATATCCATATTCAAATTTCCCTAGTTGTTCCAAAAGTATTTTTTTGTAGGTTTTTTTTTTAAACTATGATTCGATCAAGATTCATGTATTGCTTTTGGTATTTCTTCTCTTGTTTCTTTTAATACAGAATAGTCCCCTCACTTTTTTTTTGTTGTTTCATGACATTGACCTTCTGAAGAGTCCACGTGAGTTGTCTTGTAGAATGCCCCACATTACGGGTATGTTGATTTCCTTACAGTATTGTTTAACTTGCTCTTCCAACCCTTGTATTTCCTATAAATGGGAAGTTTGGTCTAGTCCAGAGGCTTGATAGATTCAGGTTAAATATTTTGGGACAAGAACACTTCATTGGCGATGCCATGTACTTCATATTGCACCACATCAGGAAGCATGTAATGTCAGGATGTCCTACTAGTAGTGATGTTAAGTTTGATCCCTTAGTTAAGGTGTTCATTGCCAGCTCTTTCAACTCTAAATGTAGATTTTTACCATTGCAATCAGTGAGTAATTGTTAGGGTGATTCTTTGACATCTTGTGAATATCCTGTTCCCCAATAATTTTTTACACAGTGATCTTCACATTTTGATTTAATTTTGTTTTATAATCATATAATATTTTCATATGGTTCTAAAACCAAAAGTATAGAACAGGGTACGTGAAGACAAGTCTGGCTTGTTGTGTCCCCTTCATCTTCCTTGTTCCCTCCCTTACTCTATAGGTAGCCATTTTAATTAGGTTTTGGATTATCCTTTTTTCTTGTTGTGATTTTAAAATACAAATATTCCTGCCACTCCTTTCTTAGATACAAGATAGCATACTATTGTGTGCCTTTCATATTTCACTTAAAAATATATCCTGGAGACCACTCTGTAGCAGTATATAGAGATCTTCGGAAGGGCTTTTCTAAAATGTTAATCTGTTCACGCCCTTCCTGTGTTTGAAACTGTTTAGGGATACCTCCCTCACCTCCCTTGGGATAAAGTCCAAACCTCTTAACAAGGTTCTTCATAATGTGTCTTTTGTTTGTCTCTCCAGCCTCATCTCTTCCTGTGCCCTCACTGAACACTGTGCACATGCACAGTCACACACACACAGAGACACACAATTGCCATATTGAATTGCTTTAAATTCCTCGAGGATAACCCCTGACCTTTGAATGTGATGTTCCCTTCTGCCTAGAACACTGTTCCTTCTCTCTGTCCTCATCCATTCATTCTATAGGCCTTAGCATAGACATGTTCCTGGAAGCCTTCCTTGGCCCGAGTCTGAGTTAGGTGCCTTTCTTGTGTGCGGACCCAACATTCTCTGCTTATTTTTGTTTTAGCGTTCATTATACAGTATTCTGATTTCTTACTTACATGCATGCCTCTGCTAGACCCATGAGCTCTGTGAGCATGGGGACCATGGCCTGGTCCGTAGTAGGCATTCAGTAAATATTTTTGACTAAAAGCGGCAGAAAGGCACAGGCCCAGACATGCATATGCAATATCCATAGACGTAAAACCAAACTCAAGTGGAATTTGCTCAACTGTAGTGATCTGAGCAGAAAAGGTAAGTTACCTTATTCATTGTGGAGCTGTAAGCAAATTCCAGAGCAGCTTGTGTGGGAGCCTCTAGGTCATCCTGGGATGTTGCTGGCTCATGACATTGGCTGAGAGCCAGAGAGGGGTACCGCCTCCTGAAAGACAAAAGACGTTGGCAGGGCCTGGGGAAGGACTAGAGATGAGAAAGCAGCATTAGCCTATAATTTCCAGGGATGGTGGGAATGGCTACTGTAGGCAGGGCCTGGTGGGAAGAGCTGAGCTGAGGAGGAAGAACCTGCCTTCTGCATGGGAGCAGGTGCCCAAGGCCCACTCAGTAAAGCATCTCTGTGGGGGCCTGAGCACAGGGGCCAAGCCTTTCTTGATGTTGCTGGCCCTGGGCCTTACAGGATGCCCAGGCTGAGGAGGAGATCAAGCAGGAGATGAACACACTGCAGCAGAAGCTGAATGAGCAGCAGAGTGTACTCCAACGCATTGCTGCCCCCAACATGAAGGCCATGGAAAAGCTGGAAAGTGTCCGAGACAAGTTCCAGGAGACCTCAGATGGTAAGATTCCCCCTTCTGTTTGGGCCTGAGATGAGGGCAGAGGTTGTCCTTATACATTACAACCATTCCCATTTTTACATGCTTTCTTATTTATAACTCCCAAGACCCCTAAACAGTAGGGGTCATACATAACACCTATTTTATAGAGTAGAAAACTGCTGTGGTTCAGAGAGGGAAAATGAAATGTGTGTCCAGGGTGGTACAGCTGGTTGCTGGTAGAGTCCAGGGAGGATCTGTGTTTATGTGGCTCCAAGCCCATGTTTCTTCCTCTACCCTGTGGGGTTGGCCCACTGGAAGCAGAGTCTGTGGTAACCTCTTCTTGGGACCCTCTCCAGGCATTTCTGTCCCTCTGTGGAATGTACCTACTCTGCAGATTGTCATTTGCAGATCATTCTTGCCGGGATGTGGTCCCCAGCCCTGGCAGAACCAGGCACTGAGGAGTCACCTGTCTTTCCCTTGTGACAGAGTTTGAGGCAGCCCGAAAGCGAGCCAAGAAGGCCAAGCAGGCATTTGAACAAATCAAGAAGGAGCGCTTTGACCGCTTCAATGCTTGTTTTGAATCTGTGGCCACCAACATTGATGAGATCTATAAGGCCCTGTCACGCAACAGCAGCGCCCAGGTATGCTGGAGCCCCTTACTCAGCCAATTCCTACCATCCTCAGTTGCCCTTCCCTCTAGACTTCCTGTCCCCATTCCTATCCAGACCCTAGATCCAGATCCTAACCTATCTGCCTTCCCCCTCCAGGCATTCCTGGGCCCTGAGAACCCTGAGGAGCCCTACTTGGATGGCATCAACTATAACTGCGTAGCTCCTGGCAAACGCTTCCGACCTATGGACAACTTGTCAGGGGGGGAGAAAACAGTGGCAGCTCTGGCCCTGCTCTTTGCCATCCACAGGTAAGGCTACTCCCCAGAGCAGTTGGTGGAGAGACTGAACTGAGGCTACTAGAGGCTCTGGGGCACAAGAATATGGAGAGATCTTCGGAGGTGAAGACGTTCTAGTGGAATCTGGATTGCATCCCTGTTTCGCTACCAACTACAGTGTATCTGGTTTGGTTTTCCTGGACCTGTCTCACCTGTGTATCCTCATCCACTCAGCATGTCTGTACTGGCCCCTGCATATATTCAGTCCCACCTCCAGGCTTTTGTTCACATGGTTGCTGTCTAATAAGCCCTTTCTGTGCAAATCTAGCTTGACTGTCACTTTCCACCCCTTCACACCTCCGTATTCTCCCCTCCCCTTTCTCTTGGAAGCCCTCTTTGACCACTGTGGCATACCCTGACTTCCCACTCCTGAATGTCCATAGTACTTGAGTCTGACCCACACAACTTAGTGCTTGATTATGCAGCGTCATTCAGCAAGCACTTCTTTTTCTTTTCTACCTAAAATGTTTTATTTATTTATTTAAAAATTTTTTATTTTGTTGTTGAGAACATACGTAGCAAAACATATACCAATTCAACCGTTTCTATATGTACCATTCAGTGACATTGATTACGTTCTTAGAGTTGTGTAACCATTCTCACCCTCCTTTTCTGAGTTGTTCCTCCCCCATTAATATAAACTCACTACCTCCTAAGGTTCCTATCTAATCTTTCAAGTTGCTGTTGTCACTTTGATCCCATATAGATAGTTCTTAAGAAAGCATAATGCTTAAGCAGCAGGCATTTCTTGAGGGTTGCTCGTACCAGACCTTGTGGAGGGATTGGATATAGATAGTCAAACACGGTGTCTGTCCTGGAGGAGCTCACAATCTAGTAGAAACCAGGCGTGTAAACAGACAGTGTGCTAAGTATTGTTACTGAGGTGAGCAATGGTGCTGTGGATGCACAGAGGAGGGACACTTAATCCAATGTGGAGGAGGGTGTGGGTGGGCTAGGGAAAGCTTTCAAGAGCAAGAGACATAAAGACGAAATAGAAGTTTGCCAGGGAGACCAGCAGGCATTCTAAACAGAGGGTGTAGCATGTGTTGAGGCAGGAAGATGACAGCATGGAGGAGGGGGACTGGGCAGACTCTAGACAGCTTGGTCAATCTGGCCAGAACCTAGGAGAGCTTTCTTCCCCCTTCTGGTTCTTCTACAGGATCCTGGAGCACAGGGCTGGGTTCAGAGGAGGGCTCGGTTGATTCATTGGCCTTTAGGGGCTCAGGCAACATTAGGACCTGGGTTTTTTAGTCTCTGAAGAAGTGAAGGGGGAAGCTGGCCTGTTTGATGGGGCCTGGGGCTGTCCCACCCCTCCTTGCCCCCGCTTCAGTGTCAGCTCACCTACTGGTTCCCTCCCAGCTACAAGCCAGCCCCCTTCTTCGTCTTGGATGAGATCGATGCTGCCCTGGATAACACCAACATTGGCAAGGTGGGTACAAGGAAAGTGGGGGCCCGGGAGGGAGGCCCCTAGGTTGGGGCTGGGTTTCAGGGAGCAACTCCTGAGTGCACCCTAGCCATTCCTGTTGCCTGCCCTCTGTGCCTGGGAGGCTGGGCCCAGGGTCATCCATGCTGTGGTACTGTCCAGTGGCCTCCTTCTCTCAGCCTCTCTTCTCCCTACGCTCCACCCCCATCTCACCTCCTCTGCCTACTGGTTCTGACTGAAAGACGGGAATGTTAGGGCTTGAGCCCTGCTAAGTACCCAGCGGCCCCTCCCACAGGTGGCAAATTACATCAAGGAGCAGTCGACTTGCAACTTCCAGGCCATCGTCATCTCTCTCAAGGAGGAGTTCTACACCAAGGCTGAGAGCCTCATTGGAGTCTATCCTGAGGTAGGGCAGGCCTGGCTTAGGAGCCAGCCCCACTGCCTGGCTGACTCCCCAGGGTAGGAAGGGAAAACTGCAGTGGAGGGGTAAGGTGGGCGGAGAGTATAGGGAATCAGATCCTGAACTGCCATCTGGGCTTGTTGGAGCCTGGCCCTGGAGGCTTAGCTAGCCCAGTTGGGCAGGGCCGTTACATTTGGGGACAGGTGGAAAGGCCAGGCAGCGGCAACCAGACAGTGGAGAAAAGGAGGTGAGTGTGGAAGTAGGCAGGGATAGAAGGCATATGGGACCAAGCACATCCTCTCACACCCAGAGACACCTCTTGCCTGGGCTTTAGGCAGGTATGTAGGGAGGAGGGTTTGAGGTCCCCGGTCCTGAGGTGGTAGACCCCTCTTAATTCTCTCCTTATATTTTTCTTTTTCTCCCTTCTCCTTCAGCAAGGGGACTGTGTGATCAGCAAAGTCCTGACCTTCGACCTCACCAAGTACCCAGATGCCAACCCTAACCCCAATGAGCAGTAGCAGTAGTTCTGCCCTCCCACCCTGTCTGGATCCCTCAGCTGCCCCTCTCCCAATCTCTGGCTGTTTGGCTCCCCACCTTCCCCTACCTCCTGGCCATGTTTGGTATAGTCATGGGAATTTAGGCACTGCTGTCAGGCATGAAGAAGAACAGAGGTGACGTTAGGTCTGGACCAAAAGTTCCTGAGCTACAGGGAGCATCCTGGCCTCTGGAAGGAGGTGCTGAGCTGAGCTGAACTGAACTGAGCTGAACAGGGCCATCTGTCCACTTCCTGCTTCCTGTCCCCTCGCGCCATCACCCATAATCATGGGCCCCTTGCCCACTGTATGTGTAGGTATATGTGTGTGGGTATATGTGTGTACTCGTGTGTATGTGGGTGTGTTTGCAAACTAATAAAGGTATTGGAGACTTGTTTTATAAGGAGCCTAGGCTGAATTTGATTCCAAGAGAGCTTAGGATGACAGCACGTCAGAGCTACACAAAGGTACTCAGGACCTCATAGGATTCTTAGGCAGTCACCTGAAACTGCCTTCATTCATTCATTCATTCATTCATTTATGTATTCACTCATTCATCAAACACATACTGAACACCCACTATTTGTCAGGCTGTATGCTAGGAATACAGAGCTGAACCAGACGTGATCGCTACCCTCCTAGTAAGGAGATGAAAATGGGCTCATGAATTACTGATTAATAGAATGTCATATGTAAGGGTACTTTGTATTTTAGAAGAGTAAGATCACCTTCAGGCTTCCTAGAGAAGTTTACATTTGAATGGGACCTTGACAAATTAGTAGGATTTGATCAGGCACTAGGAGCAGAGCAAGGGACAGTTACAGGTTCTAGTCCCATTTTTTATCACTTACTAGTTTGACCTTGGGCAAGTCATTTGACCTTTCTGTGCCTCAGTTTCCTCATTTGTAAAATGGGTCTAACAATATTACCTACCTCATAGGATTTAATGATGTCAAGCTCCTCACTGGAGGCCTTATCCGTGCCTGGAGTTCACTAGGTGCTGACTCCTCAGAATACAAACCTTTTCATGCCTGGACCATGAGGACTTCTGATCCTGGTTCTTAGGAACAGTAGGAGCTTCCAAATCTTGGAGTTGCTGAATGCCCTGGTTGCTGGGAAAGTCCCACAGCACTGATGGGGTTTGCCTGATAAGTGAAGGGCCTAAGGAAGCCTATAGCTTCAACCATGTGTAGTAACAGTTCCTGAGCCCCAACATGGGTTGTGAGGAAGTAGGGGAGAGAGAGCCTGTGCCACATCCCAGCATAACATGTTGCGAGGTTCCTTTTGTGAGCTAATCTGGTTAGTTGTTGGGACTTCGCAGAGGCAGCAAAGCCTGGTGCAGTGAGTTCAGCCTTCACTCATTCACATACACTGTCAGACTTTTGGCTTATTCTAGTCTGTATATTTTTGTGTTATAAAAGTTAAATCAATTTTAATGACCCAAGTAATGCATGAATCCAGTCTCCTTTTAAGAAATTAGGTGGTTAAAGATAAAGCTAGCCTCCTTTGACTGCGGCTTCTGATCCTGATCCCTTCCCCCTCCTCGTGTTTAACTGCTGTTATGTTTGTTGTACATCCATCTAGACTTTGTTTTAATACTTTTACATACAGATGTGAATTCATTGAAAATATTGTGCTTGATGAAATGGTATATTGAATTGTTCTGCAGCTTGCTTAATTTTTTGAGACCTATGCATGTTGCTACATGTAGATGTACTTCTTTGTAATTTCTGCATAGATTGCCATCATATGACTGTACCACATTTCACGTACCCATTTCTTTTGTGATGGACATTAACATGTTTTCAGTTTTTGCTAATGCAAAGTACTACATGGAGTATCCTTGTAGATGTGGGAAAGTGTGTGTGAAAGAACATATGTGAAAGTTTTACCTAGGGATGATAGCTGGAAGTGGAATTGCAGAGTCATAGGATTTTTATATTTTTGTTTTTGATGGATACTTCCAAATTGCCCTTCTGTTTACTCAATATTTTTCCTGGGGTTATCCTCAGCCTAGCATTGTTACCTACTTTAGTTTCATCCTAAGCAGTGATATCCATGAAATCACGGGTTTGATGTGCTGATTATGTATTTTTCTACTATATATTAAAATGCATAGTTATTAAAACAAACTAAATTTGTCTGTGTTCAACCAAAAAGTCACATACCACCAGTGCTACATGTACCATACTTTGGGAAATGCTGGATGATACGGAACAGCACAACTTGGGCGTCAGACCTGGTTCAAATCCTAGCTGTAGAAACTTGGGCAAGTTACTTCACCTCTCGGGACCAGTTTCCCCATCTGTAAAAAGAAATAATAAGCACCTGCCTTGCAGTGCAGAGAAAATTAAATGAAATATGTTTAAAGCAATCTAGCTAGTGCCAGGATCGTTACAGGCCTTTAGAGGTAGCAATTGCTATTCTCCCCCACTTTACAGGTGTGGAAATTGAGGGCCAGAAAGGTTAAGTGAGTCAGCAAGAGTGATCCAGTTAGCAGATAATGGCTTGGATTTGAACCCAGGTCCCCGAATTCAGTCTAGTGATTTCTCCACTATGCACGTGGTTGTCAACTTTGGCTGTGTATCAGAAATCCTTGGTGAAGGTTCTTTTTTTCCAAAGCAACATATACATGAAATGAAATAGTACAGAAGGGCTTATAATGAAAAGCAGCAGTCCCTTGCCACACCTCCATATCCAATGGATGTGAGGCTTGTTAAAAAAATTTCTCTGGTCTTGCCCTTGGGAATCTGATTCAGTAGGTGTGGATAATAATCTGGATAACTAATCCCTCCCTGCCTTACAGGGAGTGAGAAGGATTACATATGATGCCTTGGGCTAAGGCCCTGGCACACAG
Source organism: Trichechus manatus latirostris (assembly GCF_000243295.1). Taxonomy (NCBI): domain Eukaryota; kingdom Metazoa; phylum Chordata; class Mammalia; order Sirenia; family Trichechidae; genus Trichechus; species Trichechus manatus. The sequence goes on along the minus strand of NW_004444169.1, from coordinate 507,616 downwards.
GAACATAGTGCTACAAAGGAGCTTAGAGAACTTAAGTCCTGAGGATCACGGAGGTGAGATGACTTGTTCAGTGGCAAAGCCTAGACTTAAACTCAGATCTCCTTAGTGCTTGCCCAGCACTCTTTCCCAGTGTTCCACACTGCCTCCTACTATCCTCAGGCAATGCCTAGAGCTTGTTGGAGGACTCTAGGTTGACTCCCTTGTACTCAGAACCCTTAGTCTGGGGAGTTGAAGAGTACTCCACAAGAGTATCTATCTACCTTTAATTGGGCACTTCACTCTTTGGCAGTCACAGTGTGGCACACTGAGCAAACTCTTAATCTACCCTTGAGCTTACAGTCTTGTTGGGGAGGCAATTCATAAACAGCAGTAAAGCACACTGATCAACGCAGAAAAAGGGGCATCTAACAGATTGGGGAAAGGCATTTTCTAGTTTAAGGGGTGACACCTGAACTGAGTCTTGAGGGACTGGTAGGAATTGGCCAAGTGAGAAGGAAGTGGAAGAAATTTCCACCTAGTGGGAACAGTATGCAAAAAGGCCTGAAGGTAAACAGCAAAGCAATTCAGAAATACTGAAGCGGATAGTTTGCTGGGGAAAGGGGACTGCAGCAAGAAATGAAGCTGGAGTGGTTGTCGGGAGCCAGATTTGCAGAGGGTCTTGAGTCCCTGGCTAAGGAGTTCAGATTTATCTTTTAGGACAGTGTAGTTCCCAAACCAACTGTACACCAGAAACACATGGGGCATTCTGGGCCTCAACTTCTAAAAATTCGATTTCAGTAAGTCAGGTGGTCTTGAGTGCTTATAAACTTTACTAAGTGACTAAGTTCCAGCCAGGTTTGGGAACTGAAGCTTAAAGGCAGTGGGGGAGGCATGGAAGAATGGTTTTTAGCAGGTGGAGTCCAGATCAGATGTGAATTTGACATACTTCTTTCTGGTCAGCCAGTGTGGAAATGGATCAGTTTAGATGCTCATGCTATATGCAACCATAGTCTCCCTGTTATTCAACTTCTCACACTGTATTTTTTAAGCTCAATGCCTAACACATAACAGGCACCCAATAAATAGTTTTTGAATGTATGAATGAATGCTTTTGCAAGAGAGAATGGAAATGGGGGGATTAGTTGGGAAGCTATTGCAAAAGACCAGGAGGCCTGCTCTAGGGGAAGGGCAGTAGGAATGGATTGGTGGTGATAAGATGTGAGCTGTTAAGGGGAGATGATGAACTGGAGTTGGTAACTGATTGTTGGATATGGAGGGTGACTGAGACGATAGAGTGAGTATCCATTAATATCCAGGATTCCTACCCTATCCAAATCATTCTCCATCTCTGAATTAGAATCTCCTTCCACCCTCCTCAGCAACTGGAATGTCTCCCTTAAGTTAAATAAACATTCTCTGTGTGCTCCCTCCCTACCCCGAACCATTGATTCAGTCACCCAGTTCAGTAAATCTTGGCTAAGCACCTCCTGTGTGCAGTGAGGCTCTTCCAAGCCAGGACTCTGTCTCCCTTATTCCTACCTCAAGAGATTTTTGAGGGCTGTCCCAGGTAAGACTCAAATCCCTTATACAATAACAAAGTTGAGATGTCCAAAATGACAGACCTGTAAGGGAACTTAGAGACTTTGTCCAACCCCTTCCTGAGGCCCTCAGAGGGGCAAGAACTTGCCCAAGGACCCACTGTTAGGACACGGTGGAGCCAGATCTATCCCATTGCAGATCAGGACAGGCAGAGGTGGTCAGGGGGAAGGTGGGAACTAGGTTGAGCCTTGAAGATCAATGTTCTGAACAGGCCAAACAAGATGCTTGCCAATTACATTGCTCCCTTCTGGAAATCCTCATCAAACCTACCATAACCACAGACTCTTTTTAGGGGTTTCTTAAGCATAAGTTGCCAAGCTCTGTAGCATATGGCTTCACAATCCTGGCCATATATGATCAGATTGGGATAGTATCGGACTCAAGGACGGCCAGTCTCTAGGCTGGCCAACAGCCTATTCAATGGACTGGTATAAGAACTCGGCCTCATAGGGATGGCCTGTATAAAATGGCAAATACATGGAACAATCATACCCCCTTTCAGGGAGCCTGAATGTGAGGCATTCAGAGAAAGTGAACAATTACTAGAATTTAGTGAGGCAGAAGTGGGTAGCCAGAAACTCACTGGCACAGCAAAAGCCAATGGAAAGCTGCAGAAACCCTACGTCAGCAGAGGTCATGAGACTTTTTGTATTGTGAGATCGTGGGGCAACAGGGTAGCAGAAGCATGGCAGAAAGGCAAGATGGGCCAGACACAGAAGCTATGAAGCAATAGGAGCCATGATGTAGCAGGAGCTACAAGGGAATAGAAACCATGAGAGACAACCCTGAATCTGTGAGATCCATGAAGCAGCAGAAAGCTTGAATAAACAAGATCCATGAGGCAGCAGAAGCCATGAGACTGCAAGAGCCACAAGATAGCTGGCAACAGGAATCAGAGGCAGCAGCAGTTACAAGGCAAGCAGAAACTCCAACACAGAGAAGCCCTGGATTAATAGAAACCGAAGCTGCAGGAGCCAGGAGATCTAGGAGTTGTGAAGCAGCAAAGGCCATGGGCTAGAGAGGAGAGGAGCAGAAGTTAGTAGCAGTAGGAGTAGTAGAAATAGAGCCAGGAGGTAGTTGAGTCACCATTTTGGGACACACTAGAGAAGGAAGCAACAGATGCCTGCAGCTGAGGGGGTGATAAACCAGGCTCTAGGTCTGCTTTGGATCATGAACCATTTTCAAGTTTCTGTTCTTCTGTGAGGCTGCCTATGTAGCTGTTCTTGTCTTCCTTATTTCCCTGTGAATGCTTTAATAAATCCCCATTACTAACCTGAGTGTGTCTTTGTTCCTTGTAATCTAAAAGAGGTTAGCACTGTGGTGTGCAGTTTAGACGGGTGGAAAGCAGGGCAGAAGATCTTCCAGGTGGGTTTGAAAAAAGAGATGAGAATTCACTCATTCTTTTTCTCATTCCCTCATTGGTACAGGTACTTTTCATTCATTTATTTATTGACTTATTTTTCTCATTCCTTCATCCACCCATTATTCATTCATTCACTTATTCATACACTAACTCATAACTCATTCATTTATTCACTTATTCAATCATTAATATATATTAGTATGTATACTAATATATATTTACTCAATTTTTGCTCATTCCTTTACCCACTCGTATCATTTTTCCATCCATTCGTTCAGTAAGCATATATTGAGTTCCAGCTGTATGCCAGGCACTGTGCTAGGTTCTGGGGATAAAAGGGATGATAAAGCATACTCCCCACCATCCAGGAGTTCACAATCTAATTGAGGACTCATAAGTACGATAAGTGCATTAAGTGTGATATAACAAAAGTCTGAGTGAGACAGAGAGAGCATATAGGAAGCATCGGATGGTTCTCCCTGGGGTAGGGAGGGGTGGGGGATTAGTCAGGAGAGCCTTTATAGAGGAGGGGGTACCTGAACTGAGTGTTGAAAGAGTTGATGTTTACCACGTGGAAAGGGAGGAAAGAATATTCCAAGCAGAGGAGGTCCCTAAGCAAAGTTATATGAAGAGTGAGAAAGTGCATGGATTTTGGGTGGCCTGAGCATTGTCTCATGAGGTGGAAGAAATGGTGGAAGCCAGGCGATCAAGTTTCACTTTGACCCTATGGGCAATGGGAAGCCATAGAAGGATTTGAAGCAGGGGAGTGACAGAATCAGACTGATATTTTAGAAAGAGCACTCTGGCAGCTGGTGTGAAAGATGGTTGGGGAAAGATGAGGGAGAAACACTGACCTAAGTAATGAGCTTGAGAAAAGTACACGTAAGTAACATAATTATGGCAGGAATAAAGACTTATGGGAGCCCCTGAGGAGAGAGAGAGAAGTTCTATCAGGGGACTAAGGAAGACTTTGGAGGAGGTGGAATTTGAGCTGAGCCTTGAAGAATAGGGAGGATTCCAACTGATTGAGATGAGGAGGAAGGGCATTCCAGGCCTAGGAAACAAAAAAGCAAGGAAGTGGGAGTAAATATGGCATGTTTAGGTTAACAAACATTCCAGTTTGGCTGGAGCAGCAGCTGCATTTAAGGGAGAGGCAGGAGGGAAAGAGTTCAAGGTTTCTCAAACTTTTTTATATTCTGCTGCAGTAGGTCTGGAGGGACAAGGGAATTTTGGAGGAAGAGCATGGGGGCAGGAATGTCCTTTTTTTAGTGCTTTTAAAAATTTATTTCTTAAATACATGTTCATTTAAAAATAGAAATAATGCATGTACATTGTTTAGAAAACTCAAATTAGTACAGAAGGGTTTACGTAAAACAAGTCTACTGTCCCACATATTCCCACCCCTGCTCTCACTTCTAGCAATCACTTTTAGTTGTTTCTTCTGATCATTTCCGTATCTAAATAATATGCTATGTGGCCATTTTTAATCAATTTCAGACATTACCCAATGATGTTATGACAGATGAGGATTTAGCTCACTTACACCATGTTCAACTCCTTCCTTCCTGCTTCTAATATAGTTGTATTTTAGCTTCTTTATTGGTTATCTTTCTGAATTTAAGTAACACTTTTATTTCTTGTTTCATGAATTAGAAACAATATTTCTGGACCAGAACTCTGTTAGATGAGAATATCTTTTCTTCAGCCTTCTTCCCCACTGTCAACTTCCCAACTTCTGTCATCTGGTCTTTTATATTGTCAAAGTTGATAACTGTGTTCTGTAATCATGATTAAGTTTTTTGTGCTTTGTCTATAGTTTGATTATAAAAGTTAAAATGCAATGAACAGTTATTATATTAATATGATTATGTAAATATTGATCATTACATTGCTGAGTAATGTACTTTTTCCTGAAGCACCTTTATGTTTTTCCGGAAGTTTCGAATTCTTTTTTCTTTTACTATTTTACTTTATCGTATATTCAATTTTTTTCTTCCAAAATCTTCATTTCATTAGGTATTCTGTCAAATCCCTGACTTTTTTTCTCCAGGAGACCTTCTTCCTGGGGCCCTCCATCCCCTTTCTCCAATCTGGACTAGTTGTTCTCTAGGTCTGGTGCATGGCTGTCATCTTGGGACTTCTCTTCACTGATTTCCTTTGCTATATCCATTATTTCCTGGATCCCAGGGTTTTTGTTTTGCTTGTTTGTTTTTCCTATTGTTTTGATGGAGTACATCCTCAAATAACTTTCTCAGAAAGGATGTGTAAGAGATAAAATTCCTGAGTCTTTGCATATCTGAACATGACTTTATTCCATCTTCACATTTGAGTATAGAATTTGAGATTTAACATCATCCTCCTACAGAACTTTGAAGGCATTTCTCCATTTTCTTCTAGCATCCAATTTTTGGTTATTAGATGCTAATCAGATATATGGTTTCTGAAGATATTCTCCCAATTGGTAGCTTGTCTTTTCACTCTTTTGGTAAAGTCTTTTGATGAACAAAGATTTTTAATTTTTATGAGGTCCCGTTATATTTATTTTGTTTTTTGCCATTTGTGCTTTTGTTATTATATTAGATAATCCATTGTTAAAAGCTAGGCCCGACAGCATTGCCCCTACATTTTCTTCTAAGAATTTTATGGTTTTAGTTTGCACATGTGGGTTCTTAATCCATTTTGAATTTGTTTTTGTGTATTGTGTAAGGCACGAATCCTGTTTCATTTTTCTGCATGTGGAAATCCAAGTTTCCCAACACCATTTATTGAAGAGACTCTTCTTTCTCCATTGAGTGGACTTAGCACACTTGTCAAAAATCAGTTGACCATAGAAGTGTGGGTTTATTTCTGGACTCTTAATTCTATTCCACTGGTCTATATGTCTATTGTTATACCAGTACCAGGCTGTTTTGATTACTGTAGCTGTATAATATGTTTTCAAATCAGGAAGTTTTGAGTCCTCCTCCTTTTTTCTTCTCTTTCAACATTGCTTTAGCTATTAGGGGCCTCTTGCCATTCCATATAAAGTTGAGGATTGGTTTTTACATTTCTGTAAAGAAGGCTGTTGAAATTTTGATCAGGCTTGCATTGAATCTATAGATTGCTTTGGGTAGTACTGACATCTTAACAATATTAAGTCTTCCAATGCATGAACATGGAACATCTTTCCATTTATCTAAATCTTCTTTACTCTCTTTCAGCAGTGCTTTATAATTTTCATTGTATGTCTTTCACATCCCTGATTAAATTCATTCCTAGGTATTTTATTCTCTTAGATGCTATTGTAAATGGAATCTTTTCCCTAATTTCCCTTTCAGCTTTCTCATTGCTGGTGTATGGAAACCCAACTGATTTTTGTTTGTTGACTTTGTACCCTGCAACTTTGCTGAATTTCTCTGTTAGCTCTAGAAGTTTTCTTGTGGACTCTTTGGGATTCTCTGTTTATAGGATCATGTCATCTGCAAATAGAGATAATTTTCCTTCTTTTTTATCCAATCTAGATACCTTTTATTTATTTTTCTTGTCTTATTGCTCTGGCTAGGACTTCTAATACAATATTTAATAGAAGTGGTGAGAGTGGGCACTCTAGTTCCTGATTTCAAGGGAAAAGCTTTCAGTCTTTCTCCATTAAGTATAATGTTGGCTGCTGGCTTTTCATATATGCCCTGAATCATATTGAGGAATTTCCCTTCTATTCCAGTCTTCTTTAGGGGTTTCATCAAGAAATTGTATTGGATTTTATCAAATGCTTTTTCTGCATCCATAGAGATGATCATGTGGTTCTTTTCCTTTGCTTTATTGATGTGGTGTATACATTGGTTGATTTTCTAAGGTTGAACTATCCCTGCATTCCTGGAGTAAATCCCACTTAGTCATGGTGTATGACTCTTTTAATATGTTGTTGGATTCTGTTCACTAGTATTTTGTTGAGGATTTGTGCATCTGTATTCATAAGATATACTGACCTACAGTTTTCTTGTGGTGTCTTTTTCTTGTTTGGGTATCAGGGTTAAGTTTGCTTCATAGAATGAATTAAGGAGGTGTTATGGATTGAATTGTGTCCCCCCAAAATATGTGTCAACTTGGCTAGGCTATGATTCCCAGTATTGTGCGATTGTCAACCATTTTGTGATCTGATGTAATTTTCCTATGTGGTATGAATCCTAATCTCTGCTTGTGGTTAATGAGGCAAGATTAGGTTATGTTAAAGAGGATTAGGGTGGGATGGGATGCAACACCCTTGCTCAGGTCACAGCCCTGATACAATATAAGGGGAGTTTTCCTCGGGTATGGCCTGCATCATCTTTTATCTTATAAGAGATAAAAGGACAGAGAAGCAAGCAGAGAGAAAGGAATCTCATACCACAAGGAAAGAAGAACCGGAAGCAGAGTGTGTCCTTTGGACCTGAGGTCCCCATGCTGAGAAGCATCTAGACCAGGGAAAGATAGATGACAAGGACCTTCCCCCAGAGCCAACAGAGAGAGAAGGACTTCCCCTAGAGCTCGTGCCCTGAATTGAGACTTCTAGCCTCCTAAACTGTGAGAGAATAAAATTCTCTTTGTTAAAGACATCCACTTGTGGTATTTCTGTTATAGCAGCACTAGATAACTAAGACAAGAGTATTCCTTCCTTCTCTATCTCTGAAAGATTTTAAACAGGACTGGTGTCAATTCTTCTCTAAATGTTTGGTAGAATGACTTTTTTTGTTGGGAGGTTTTTAATCACTGATTCAATCTCTTCATTTGTTATGGGTCTGTTCAGACTTTACTATTACCTCTTGAATCAGTTTGGGTAGTGTAAAAATTGCGTGGTAGGGGCATTGTCTGACCTCCTCATCTAACTTCACGAGGGAGAGGAGAAAGAATCAAGATCAACAGCCAAAGGCTGATTCTTATTAGGTGGAGGTCAAACATACTTCCACCCTCCAACCTTTTTACCAATTCTGACACAAACTATCCCTCCCACAACACTCTCTACTTCTCTGCTGGGTTTGATAATTCTTTGCAATGGCCACACAGAACTAACAGACCATACTAACAGCTATGGGGTTTATTAGGGAAGTAACAGGTTACAACTCAGGACACGATCAGGAAGCATGTAGGCAAAGTCTTCTTTCTTCAGTGCAGGACAGCTCTCTCAGCTCCTTTCAGCCGTGCAGGGCTCCTCTTGGCCCCCTGAGGACAGGTTCCCCTTGGCCCCCTCAGGACAGGCTCCTCATGGCCCCCTCAGGACAAGCTTCCTCTCTCGGCCCTTGACCCCACTCTGGCCTGGCCTCTGCCCTGCTGGGACAAATGTTACAAAGCTCTTTAGCTCTGCCAATAAGTGCCTGGAGGCACCCTACTCTGCCAGGAAGCCTCCTGCCTGAAAGCTCTCAGCTCTCTTGCTCCGTGGGTCAGCACGCCCACTGTAGTTGCCTTGCTCCATGGGTCAGGAAGCCCACCATGCCATTTCATGCTTGTCTCCTGGTTCTGCTGCCATCATTTCTCTGCCACTGCTCCTCGCTGTCTCATGCTGTCTCTGGTGTTACAGTCTCTGTCTGTCTCCTGGGTTTAGGAGGTTCTCAGCATAGGGACCCTGGGTCCAAGGGACACACTCCACTCCTGGCTCTTTTTTCTTGATGGTAGTGAGGCCCCACTCCTGCTTCTGGGAGTGGCTCCCATTAAGCCTACTAGGATGGCAAAACTGAACAATCCCCTTGTTAGGGTTTCATACACCTTATTTGCATGGTCCCACCCCTGCAAAGGGTCTATGCACTTTATTTGCATTGTTAGCAAGATGTCCAGTCCCCTTGGTGGGCCATAAGCACCTTATTTGCATAGTCCCACTAAATCATTTTATGAGAGTCACAAGACCATGCATGGCTAAAAGGGCCATATTAAGTAATTCACTGTACCACAGATAGGTTGTGTGCTTCTAAGAACTTGTCCATTTCATCTAGGTTACCCAGTTTGTTGCCATACAGTTGTTCATAATATTCTGTAATAATTCTCTTTATTTCTATTGGGTCAGTTGTAATCTCTCCTCTTTCATTTCTTATTTTGATTACTTGTATCTTTTTTTTTTTTTGTCTGTCTAGCTAAAGGTTTGTCAATTTTATTGATCTTTCCAAAGAACCAACTTCTGGTTTTGTTGATTCTATTGTTTTTCTGTTTTTGATTTTATTTATTTCTACTCTGATCTTTGTTTTTTTTTAAGGTTCTTTGTTTATTAAATAGTATCTTATTAATTCAAGGTAGACTTTGATAAATTAAGGATGCATATTGTAATATCTAGAGTAACCACTAAAAAATACAAAGGTAAAAACCAAACAGAGAAGTTAAAAAAGAATACAATATAATACAGTTAATCCAAAGAAAGCTGAAAATGACAAAGGAAAAAAGAGTGGGTGGGAAAAATAGAAAGATAATAGATTTAAATCCCATGGTTAAGAGCTCGGCTGCTAACCAAAAGGTCAGTGGTTAGAATCCACCAGCCACTCCTTGGAAACCCCATGGGGCAGTTCTAGTCTGTCCTATAAGGTTACTATGAGTAGGAATTGACTTGACAGCAGCCGGTTTGGGTTTCATACAGATAGTTCTACTCTGATCTTTGTTATTTCCTTTTTTCTGGTAGGTTTAGACTTAGTTTGCTCTTCTCTTTCTAGTTCCTCAAGTTGTAGAGTTGGGCTGTTGATTTGAGATCTTTCTTCTTTTTGCATATAGACATTCATTGGTATAGGTTTTCCTCTGAGTACTGTCTTTGCTGCATCCCATAAGTTTTGGTGTGTTGTGCTTTCATTTTCCTTTGACTCTAAGAAATTTGTGATTTTTATTTTGATTTCTTAACCTGTTGGTAATTTAATAGAGTGTTGTTTAATTTCCATATGTTTGTGTATTTTCCAGGTCTTGTTTTTTTCTTTCCTATTATTGATTTCTAGCTTCACTCCATTATGGTCAGAGAAAATACTTTGTATTATTTCAATATTTTTAAACTTATTGAGACTTGATTTGTGACCTAACGTGGTCTATCCTCGAGAATGATCCGTTTGCACTGGAGTAGAGTATATTGTGCTGTTGTTGGGTGGAGTGTTTGATATATGTCTGTTAACTCTAGTTGGTTTATAGTGTCATTCAGGTCTTCTGTTTCCTTGTTGATCTTCTTTCTAGATGTTCTGTACAATATTGAAAGTGGTGTATTGAAGTATCTAACTATTATCGTAGTGCTATCTATTTCTCCCTTCAGTTCTATCAGTGTTTATATATTTAGGTGTTCTGATGTTGGGTGCATATATATTTATTATTTTTATATCTTCTTAATGAAATGACCCTTGTTATGGATTGAATTATGTCCCCCAAAAATGTGTGTCAACTTGGCTAGGCCATGATTACCAGTATTGTGTGATTGTCCACCATTTTGTCACCTGATATGATTTTCCTTTATGATGTTAATGAGGTGGGATTAGCAGCAGTTATGTTAATGAGGCAAGACTCAATCTACAAATTAGGTTGTGTCTTAAGTTAATCTCTTTTGAGATGTAAAAGAGAGAAGCGAGCACAGAGATATGGGGACCTCATATCATCAAGAAAGTAGTGCCAGGAGAACAGCGAGACCTTTGGACCTGGGGTCCCTGCACTGAAAAGCTCCTAGTCCAGGGGAAGATTGATGACAAGGACCTTCCTCCAGAGCCGACGAAGAGAGAAAGACTTTCCCTGGAGCTGATGTGCTGAATTTGGACTTGTAGCCAACTAGACTGTGAGAGAATAAACTCCTGTTTGTTAAAGCCATCCACTTGTGGTATTTCTGTTATAGCAGCACTAGATAACTAAGACAACCCTTTTGTCAGTATATAACATCCATCTTTATTTCTTCTAACAGATTTTGTCTTTAAAGTCTAATTTTTTTGATATTAAGGTTGCCACCCCAGCTCACTTTTGATTATTATTTGCATGGAATATTTTTACCCATCCTTTCAATGTATTTGTGCCCTTGGGTCTAAAGTATATCTCTTGTAAACAGCATTTAAATTTTCATCATTTTTTAAAAAATGCATTCTGCCACTCTCTGTTTTTTGATTGGAGCATTTAGTCCATTTGCATTCACTATAATTATCAATAAGAAGTGGCTTACTTCTGCCATTTTGATATTTGGTTTTTGTGTGTCTTAAGACTTTCTTTGTTTTTCTTTACAACTGCTTTATTTTTTATTTTGTTGGTTTATTGTAGGGAACAATTTTGATTTCTTTCTCCTTTCCTTTTGTGTATGTTTTTATAGATATTCTCTTAGGGTTACTGTGAGTATTTAACATGTAAACATTTGTATTTGTAACATTCTGGGATAAATTGAGAACCCTGGTAGTGCAGTGGTTAAGCACTAGGCTGCTAACAGAAAGGTCAGCGTTTTGAACCCACCAGCTGCTCCACAGGAGAAAGATGTGGCAGTTTGCTTCCATAAAGATTACAGTCTTGGAAACCCTATGGGGCAGTTTTACTCTGTCCTATAGGGTTGCTATGGGTCAAATCGACTTGACGGCAATGAGCTTGGTTACGGTAAGTTGATACCAGCTTAACTCCAGTAACATACAAGAAACTCTATACCTATACTATTCCCCCCTCCATTTTATTATTGTTGTCACTAATTACGTCTTTTTATTTCATGTGTCCTGTAACATAATTTTATCCTCGCCTTTTATACATTTGTTATTAAAAAGCTTGAAGGAGAAAACAATTAGAATTATCAAGCGTGAATACCTTAATACTAGCCCTTATAGTTGTCCATGCAATTCCCTTTATTAAGGCTCTTTCTTTTTATGTATGGCTTTGAATTATTTTCAAGTGTCTTTTCCCTTCCATCTGCAGAACTGCCATTAGTTTTTTTTTGTTTTGTTTTGTTTTTAATGGCTGGACGGGTGGATATGCACTCTCTCAGCTTAGTTGTGTGGGAATGTTTTAATTTCACCCTCATTCTTTTTTTTTTATTATTGTAGTTTAAGTGAATGTTTACATTTCAAGTTAGTCTCTTATACAAAAATTTATACATCCATTGTTATGAGACCCTAATTGCTCTCCCTATACTGTGACAGCACACTCCTCCTTTCCACCCCTGATTCCCCAAGTCCATTCAACCAGCTCCTAACCCTCTCTGCCTTGTCATCTCACCTCCAGACAGAAGCTGCCCATTTAGTCTCATGTATCTACTTGAGCTAAGAAGCACACTCTTCACGAGTATCATTTTATGTCCCACAGTCCAGTCCAATCTTGGTCTGAAGAATTGGTCTCAGAAATTGTTTTAGTTCTGGGCTGATAGAGAATCCAGAGGCCATGCTTTCTGGGGTTTCTCCAGTCTCGGTCAGACCATTAAGTCTGGTCTTTTTACTAGAATTTGAGTTCTGCACCTCACCTTTTTCCTGCTCCATCAGGGACTCTCTGTTGTGTTCCCTGTCAGGGCGGTCATTGGTGGTAGCCGAGCACCATCTAGTTCTTCTGGTCTCAGGCTGATGAAGTCTCTGGCTTATGTGGCCCTTTCTGTCTCTTGGGCTAATACTTTCCTTGTGTCTTTGGTGTTCTTCATTCTCCTTTACTACAGGTGGTTGGGACCACTTGATGCATCT
>NW_004444169.1:485068-494953 GCF_000243295.1 Trichechus manatus latirostris | reverse complement strand
TGTTTAAACCTTTTCTTGGGTTCTTATAATAGTGGTCTTATACAATATTTGTCCTTCTGTGACTGACTAAATTCACTCAGCATAATGCCTTCCAGATTCCTCCATTTTATAAGATGTTTCATGGCTTCATCATTGTTCTTTATTGTTGTGTAGTCGCCCTCATTCTTGATGGATAGTTTCACTGTGTATAGTATTCTTGGTTGACAGTTTTTTTGCCTTCTGGCCTCCAATGTTTCTGAGGAGAAAACAGCACTTAATTTTATTGGGGATCCTTTGTATGTGACTGTTTGCTTCTCTCTCACTGTTTTAAGGATTCTCTCTTTATCTTTATCTTTTGAGAGCCTAAGTATGATGTGTCTTGGGGTAGATCTCTTTGGGTTTATCCTACTACAGATTTTTTGAGCTTCTTGGATTTGTAGATTCATGTCCTTTGTCAGATTGGGGAATTTTCTGTCATTATTTTTTCAAGTACTTTTTCTGTTCCCTCCTTTCTGTCATTTTCTTCTGGGATTCCTATGATGTGTATATTAAGTGTTTTGTTTTTGTCCCATAATTCCATTAAACTGTGCTAAGTCTTCTTGAGCTCCATTCTTGTTGCTCTTCAGCCTCTGTAGTTTTGACTCTCTTATCATCTAATCCACAGAATCTCTTTTGCCTGTTTAAATCTATTGTTAAATTGTTCCATTGTGTTTTTCATTTCTGTTATTGTCTTTCAGTTGCAATATTTCTGTTTTGTTTCTGATTATCTCTTTTTCAGAGCCTCATTTTGTTCTTGCATTGTTTTCCTTATTTCTTTTAGTTCATTGTCTTTCCTTAACTCTTTTAAAAAATTTTTATTTATTTATTTTGTTGTTGTTGTTGTTGTTGAGAATATACACAGCAAAATACACACCAATTCAATAGTTTCTACATGTACAATTCAGTGACATTGAATACATTCTTCGAGTTGTGCAACCATTCTCACCCTCCTTTTCTGAGTTGTTCCTCCCCCGTTAACATCAATTCACTGCCCCCTAAGGTTCCGATCTAATCTTTTGAGTTGCCGTTATCAGTTTGATCCCATATAGTTAGTTCTTAAAAGAGCATAATGCTCAAGGCAAACTTTTTTTTTTTTTTTTTACTAGTTTAGCTAAACTATTGTTTGGTTTTGAGAAGACTTCAGGGAATATTTTTGGTTTAAGGTTTAAAGATTATCTCAGGGCAATAGTTAGGGTTTCACTCAACCTTCATGGCTCCAGAAAGTCTGGAGTCCATAAGAATTTGAAATTCTATTATACATTTTTCCCCTTTTGATCAGGATTCTTCTATAGAATCTTTGATCAAAATGTTCAGTAATGGTAGCTAGGCACATTCCAGTTCTGGTCTCATGGCAAAGGAGGCAGTTTTTCATGGAGACAATTAGCCACATATTCCATATCCTCCTATTCCTGACTCTCCTCCTTCCTCTGTCACTCCAGGTGAATAGAGACCAATTGTTGTGCCTTGGATGGCTGCTTGCAAACTTTTACAACCTCAGTCACTATGCAATGAACTAGGAGGTAGAACATAAGTACTAAACATGTTATTAAGCCAATTCACTGGGATGTACTATTTTTTATAGAATCTTTTTTATAGCTTATTATACACAGCAAAACAGTTTCTACATGTAGAATTCAGTGACATTGGTTGCATTCTTCGAGTTGTGCAACCATTCTCACTCTCCTTTTCTGAGTTGTTTGTCACCCATTAACACAAACTCACTGCCCCCTAAGCTTCCTATCTAATCTTTTGAGTTGCTGTTGTCAATTTGATCCCGTATAGATAGTTCTTAAAGGAGCATAATGTTCAAGGCAGACATTTTTTACTAGGTAAGCTGTTGTTTGGTTTTAAGTAGACTTCAGGGTATATTTTTGGTTTAAGGTTCAAAGATTATCTCAGGGCAATAGTTTTGGGGGTTCGTCCAGCCTCCATGGCTCCAGAAAATCTGTATTCCATGAGAATTTGAAATTCTGTTCTGCTTTTTCTTCATTTTGATAAGTGTCATGGTTTGAAATATGTCCTCCCAAAAATGTGTGTATTAATTTGGCTAGGCCATGATTCCCAGTGTTGCGTGGTTGTCCTCCATTTTGTTATTGTAATTTTACATTAAAGAGGATTAGGGTGGGATTGTAACACCACTCTAACCCAGGTCACGTCCCTGATCCAACGTAAAGGGAGTTTCCCTGGGGTGTGGCCTGCACCACCTTTTATCTCCTGTAAGAGAGAAAAAGAAGGGGAAGCAAGTGGAGAATTGGGGGACCTCATACCATCAAGAAAACAGTGCCGGGAGCAGAGCACATCCTTTGGACCGGGGTACCTGTGCCGAGAAGCTCCTAGTCTGGGGGAACACCGATGAGAAGGCTGACAGAGAGAGAAAGACTTCCCCTGGAGCTGACACCCTGAATTTGGACTTTTAGCCTACTTTACTGTAAGGAAATAAATTTCTCTTTGTTAAAGCCATCCACTTGTGGTATTTCTGTTGTAGCAGCACTAGATGACTAAGACAATAAGGATTCTTATATAGACCCTAACTCTTTAATTATGTTTAACATTGTAGTATTATATTCTTCAATTTTTTTTCATTATTAGACCTTCCATAGATGTGCTTTCACTTCCTTTGTCATGTTCATTTTTTTGGAGCATTGGAATTTTCGAGGGTGTTAACTTTCTCAGTTCTCCCCAGTATTTTGTGTTTTTGCCCACACTGTTTTCTGCAAAAAACTCTTAGGGGGGCAGAGCCTTTGGCCTTTGCTTACTGTTTCCACTGCCTCTGTGTGATAACTCCTTCTCCCTCTCTAATTTAATTCAGATGCAAAAGTTTCAGATCTCAGTCTTCAAATTTCAGTGTCTCCCAAACACGCCAGAGAACACGCTATGGTCATTCTGTCCACCAATGGGCACGGCCACTGTGGCGAGATATCACACACTAATCAATATGTCCACCAGGGGAAGCAATCCTCTCTCTCTGGTTATTACTCCCTTCCCATCTTTGTTTCTACAACCACATTTTCACTCAGAAAACCCATACCCAGCAAGACCTTTTCACGGCTGGGTGTTGCCCTCTAGGTTTTTCCGAGGCTTACTTCCCTGCTCTGTGGGGCCTGCTTACGTATGAGCTGGCATTCAGAGGAAGCACAGGCAGACTTTCCTCCATTTCAGGAGGAGGAGGGGTTGTCACTCCCTAGAAGGACCTCTAAGATATATGTCTTGATGGTTTCAGAGCCCCAGTGGCCCTGTGGTGGTTGGGGGAGCAATCTCCACTTAGGTGATCTGACTCCTGGCTCCACTGTAGGGAACCTTCTGTAGGAGTTCATATCAGTTCAGCAGCTGACAGTGACTGGGTGGGAGAGGTGGTTTCATGTTCCAAACGGACCTCCAGGGAGGTCTGCCGTTTTGCTCTCAGAGCCCCCCTCCCATAGTAAGTTGGCTGTGGGTGTAGCCTCTACTCAAGATGCTTGCTTCTTAGCATACAGCAGCCTCAGTGAGCAGTCCTCAGAGCCAATCGTAAGGGGGAGAAGACAGATTCGAACTGTGTTTGTCCTGTTGGTTTCAGATGCCTGAGCTATAGGGTGCACAGGGAGTCAGGTAGAGTGCTGACTATGGGAGCAGACTCCACTACAGCGTGCCTTCTGTAGCAACTCGCAGTAGCCTGGCAGCTGTCTGTGACTAGTTGGGGGAGGGGCTGTCAAGCTTCAATTGAACCCTTAGTGAGGTCTGTCTTGTTGCTATCAGAATCCCCCTAGTAGACTGTTGTCTGTGATTGTAGCCTCCACATGTTTCCTAGCACACAGTGGCCTCAGTCAGTAGTTCTCAGCACCAACCAAAAGGGGAACAGACAGACCCAAACTGACTCCCAGGGAGGTCTGTCCTTTTGGTTTTGGGGGTCTGAGCTATGAGATATGCACGGAGACAGGTAGGGTGTTGCCTATTGAAGCAGACTCCACTGCAGGGCCCTTCTGTAGCAGTTTTCAGCAATCTGGCAACCGGTAGTTACTGGGTGGGATAGGGGGTGTCATGCTCAGATCAGATCCCCACGGAGGTCTACCTTGTTTTTATTAGAGCCCCCCACCTGGTAGATTGTTGACTGTGAGTGCAGCCTCCGCTAAAGATGCGTGCCTCCTAGCACATGACACCATCAGTCAACAATCCTCAGTGCCAACCAGAAGTGGGGGCAGACTAACCTGAATTGACCCCCAGGGTGGTCTGTGCTGTTGGTTTTGGAGGCCTGAGCTATGGGGTGCACAGGGTGGCAGGTAGAGTGCTGACTATGGGAGGAGATTCCACTGCAGGGCACCTTCTATAACAATTGGCAGCAGCCTTGCAACTGACAGTGTCTGGGTGGGGGAGGGGCTGTTAAGCTCCACACGGACCCACAAACAGGTCTGCCCCATTGATATTAAAGCCCCCTCCATAGTATGTTGGCTGTGGGTGTAGCCTCCACCCAAGATGCCTGCTTCCTAGCACACTGTCGCCTCAGTCAGCAGTCCTCAGTGCTGACTGGAAGGGGCATCAGACAGACCCAAACTGATCCCCAGGGAGTTCTTTCCTGTTGATTACAGTGGCCAGAGCTATGGGGTCTCAGGGAGGCAGGTAGATTGTTGACTATGGGAGCAGACCTCACTGCAAAAGCAGACTCCACTGTACTAATTTGCAGCAGCCTTGCAGCTGACAGTATCCAGGTGGGGGATTCACTGACATGCTCTAAATGAACCCCATGGAGGTCTGTCCTGTTGATTTTAGAGCAGAAGTGTAGGGTCCTGTCTCTTTGTACAGGCAGGGCGTGTGATGGTTAGGGAAGCAGGCTTTTTGCTGGGATTGCTTCCCCAGTTCACAGCAGGTGGTGGGCTGCATGGCAGGGTGGAGGGGCAGGGATAGTGGGAGAAGCAATTTTCTTACTGTATATGACTCATTGATTTGATGACCCTCACCTTTCTACATCTCCCTGCTGCTGTCCTCTACTCCCTGATTCAGAGTCCCTCAAAGCTGAGCACCATTTCCTTGTATATCACATTTTATTTGTGGGAGAGGGTTGGAACAATAGTCTGTTTATACCACCATCTTCACAGAATTCATATTTAGTGTTTTGAAATGTCACAATGAAGTGCCCAGAAGTGGGTCCCCTCACCCCCATTTGTTTTCCTGGGCAGTGGGTAGGTGTGCCCTGTCAATCTGAAGACTTTTGTCCCTCTACTCTGAAAAATCGTTATTTCATTTCTTTGATAATTTCCTCCCATTTCTTTTCCCCATTCTGGCTTTCTGGAACCCCTGTTATTTGGATGTTGGATTACTTGGATTGATTGTCTTTGCCTCTATTTTCTCTCATATTTTCCACGTCTTTTTTTTTTAAATCAACTTTATTGAGGTATAATTTACAATAAAATGTACCTATTTTAAGCATACAATTTGATGAATATGGACAAATGTGTACACCCGTATAACCAGTAACCACCAGTGCAATCAAGATACAGAACACTTCCATCCATGCTAAGAAGTTCCCACCTGCCTTTTTCAAATCACCCTCAGCTCTAGGTGACCATTGATTTGTGTTCTGTCAATATGTTCTAAAATTTCATATAAATGGAATTATATAGAATGTATTGTTTGTGTCTTTATATTTTCACTCAGCCTAATATTTTTAAGATTCAAGCATCAGTAGTTCATTCCTTTTCATTGCTGAGTAGTATTTCAATGGCATGGATATACCACAGTTTGCTTATCCATTATTTATTTTTTTAAATGCTAAGAAAGAGACCTCTTTTTATTCTGTAATTAAACTAGAAGAAGTTGTGGCACCTCTTCCTTACACTTTTATGGTGCATTTTAAGCATCAGTGATGAGGACTGCTGGAATTTAAATTGATTTTTTTTGACTTTTTAAAAGTTTTATTGTAGTAAAATATATATAATCCAAAACTTGACACTCTAACCATTTTTAAGTGTACAATTCAGTGACATTAATTACATTTACAGTGTTGGGCAGCCACTACCACCATCCAGCAACACAATTTTTTGTCACCTGAAACAAACTTAGTATCTATTAAGCAATAACTCCTAATTTCTACCTCCCCCCTCCCCTGGCAACCTGTTTCTATGCATTTGCCTGTTCTAGATGTATTTTTTTATTGTACTTTAGATGAAGGTTTACAGAACAAACTAGCTTCTTATTAAACAGTTAGTACACATATTGTTTTGTGACGATGGTTACCAACCCCATGATCCCTGTCTTTACTTTTTATTCTATATTCTGGGACATTTTCTTTCTTTCTTTTCTTCTCTTTTTTTTTGGCTTTAACAAACAGAAATTTATTTCTTCAAGAAAAGTAGGCTAAAAGTCCGAATTTAGGGTGTTAGCTCCGGGGGAGGGCTTTCTCTCTCTGTCGGCCTTATCATCAGTGTTCCCCAGGACTAGGAGCTTCTCCATGCAGGGATCCCAGGTCCAAAGGACGCACTCTGCTCTGGACACTGCTTTTTTTTTTTTAAATGCAATGCTATTTTTATTTTTTTTATTGTACTTTAGGTGAAGGTTTACAGAACAAATAGTTTCTCATTACACAGTCAGTACGCATATTGTTTTATGACATTGGTTAACAAACTCACAACATGTCAATACTCTCCCTTCTCAACCTTGGAGGACTTTTTTCTTTTTGGTGAAAATGTATATAGCCAAAGATACACCATTTCAAAATTTCTACACGTACAATTCAGTGACATCGATTATGTTCTTCCAGTTGTGCTGCTATTCTCACTATCCTTTTCCAAATTATTCCATCACCATTATCTTCAACTCACTGCCACCTAGGCTTCCCATCAAACCTTTTGAGTTGCTGTTGTCAATTTGATCTCACATAGACAATTCTTTTTTTTTTTTACTTTAGATGAAGGTTTGCAGAGCAGAATAGTTTCTCATTAAACAGTACACATATTGCCCTATGACAATGGTTAACAACCCCACAACATGTCAACACTGTCTCTCCTCAACCTTGGGTTCCCTATCACCAGCTTTCCTGTCCCCTCCTGCCTTCTAGTCCTTGTCCTTGGACTGCTGTGCCTCATTAGTTCTGTTTTGGTTTATGGGGCTGTCCAATCCCCGGCTGAATGATGAACCTCGGGAGTGACTTCACCACTGAGCTGAAAGGGTGTCCGGGGGCCATACTCTTGGGGTTTTTCCAGTCTGTCAGGCCAGCAAATCTGGTCTTTTTTTTTAAATTTTTTTTAACATTTTATTGTGGTTTAGGTGAAAGTTTACAGAGTAAATTAGTTTCTCAATCAACAGTTTATGCACAGTTTGTTTCATGACATTGGTTGCAAATCCCCGAACGTGTCAACACTCTCCCCACTTCCTCCCTGGGTTCCCTGTGACCATTCACCCAGCTTTCCTGCCCCTACTTTCCTTCTGAACTTTGCTTTTGGGCAAGTGCTGCCCTTTAGGTCTCGTATAGTTGATTGTTCTGAGGTGTACATTCCTCACTGGTGTTACTGTTCATTTTATAGGCTTATCTATTGTATAGTTCCAGGTCCAAGCTGGAAGGGTGTCTAAGGGTCATAGTCTCGGGAGTTCCACTAGTCTCTATTAGACCAGTAAGTCTGGTCTTATTTATGAGTTTGAATTTTGTTCTACATTTCTCTCCCACTCTGTCCATGACCTACTATTGTGGTCCTGGGCAGAACAGTCAGTAGTGGTAGCTGGGCACCATCTAGTTCTTCTGTTCTCAGGCTAGTGGAGGCCACGGTTCATGTTATCAATTAGTCCTTTGGACTGTTTCCTTGATTCTTTGGTTTTCTTCACTCTTCTTTGCTCCAGATAGGAAGAGATCAATTGTTGTATCTTAGATGGCCACTCTCAAGCTTTTAAGACCCCAGTTGCTACTCACCAAGGTAGGATGTAGAACATTGTTTGTATGGATTATGATAAGCCAATTAATCTAGATATCCCCCAAGAATTTGGTCCCTAGTCCCCAAGCCCGGTGTCTCAGTCCCAGGAGCTATATTTTTATGGCTAGGAAGTTTTCATGACTGTGTCCCCTGGGCACACTATTACATACATGGGTATGTTTGTAGCACATACACATATATATGTATGTGAGTGTACTTCCATAGGTCCTCCCATCCCTGTTCAGCTTACATCTTTACCTATATATCCACTCGTACATTACTGTTTGTTGTTACTGTTGTTACAGGGTTGTATATGTATTAGTATTTACTGTTGTTGCCTTTTACTCTTGTGTACCTTTCAGTGTCTTCCTTTACCTTGATTATGTTGTGCTGACTTCCCCCTATATTGTGTATTATCTCTCCTTTCACCAAAGTTAGTACACGTCTATTATCTAGTTACCACCCCTGGTAACTATCAGAGAATGTTTCTGTGTGAAAACCTTTTCTTGACTTATATAATACTGATCTCATACAATATGTGTCCTTTCGTGATTGACTTATTTCACTCAGCATAATGTCCTCCAGATTCATCCATGTTGTGAGATGTTTTGTTGATTCGTCATTATTCCTTAACTTTGCATAGTATTCCGTTGTATGTATGTACCACAGTTTGTTTATCCATTCATCTGTTGATGGGCACTTAGGCTGTTTCCGTCTTTTTGCTATTGTACATAATGCCGCAATGAACATGGATGTGCATATGTCTATTTATGTGATGGCTCTTATTTCTCTAGGATATATATCTAGGAGTGGGGTTGCTGGATCATAATGGTATTTCTATTTCCAGCTTTTTGAGGCAGCATCATATCATTTTTCATAGTGGTTGTACCATTTTACACTCCCACCAGCAGTGTATGAGAGTTCTAATCTCCCCACAGACTCTCCAGCATTTGTTGTTTTCTGTTTTTTTGATCAGGGCCATTATCACCGGGGTGAGATGGTATCTCTTTGTAGTTTTGATTTGCATCTCTCTAATGGCCAATGTTACAAGCATTTCTTCATGTATTTGTTGGCTGCCTGGATGTCTTCTTTGGTCAAGTGTCTGTTCATGTCCTTTACCCATGTTTTAATTGGGTTGTTTGTCTTTTCAATGTTGAGTTGTTGGAGTTTTCTATAAATTTTAGAGATTAGACCCTTGTCAAATATGTCATAGCTAAAATTTTTTTTCCCAGTCTGTGGGTTCTGTTTTTACTCTTTTGGAAAAATCTTTTGATAAGCATAAGTATTTGATTTTCAGAAGGTCTCAATCATCTAGTTTACCTTTTGCTATTTGTGCTTTTTTAGTTCTGATAGTCTATTTATGCTATAAATTAGGGCTCCTAAGTTTGCCCCTATTTTTTCTTCTATGATCTCTATGGGTTTATGTTTTACATTTAGGTCTTTGATCCATCTTGAGTTAGTTTTTTTGTACGACGTGAGTTGTCTTAGTCATCTAGTGCTGCTATAACAGAAATACTGCAAGTGGATGGTTTTAACGAAGAGAAGTTTATTTCCTCACAGTCAAAGTAGGCTAAAAGTCCAAATTCAGGGTGTCAGCTCCAGGGGAAGTCTTTCTCTCTCTGTCAGCCTTCTCATCAGTGTTTCCCCGGACTAGGAGCTTCTTGGCGCAGGGACCCCTGTCCAAAGGATGCGCTCTGCTCCTGGCACTGCTTTCTTGATGATATGAGGTCCCCCAAGTCTGGTCTTTTTTTGTGTTAGAATTTTGTTCTACATCCTTCTCCAGCTCTGTCCAGGACCCTCTGTTGTGATCCCAGTCAGAGTAGTCAGTGGTGGTAGCCGGACACCATCTAGCTGTACTGGACTCAGTCTGGTGGAGGCCTTGGTAGTCGTGGTCCATTAGTCCTTTGTACTAATCTTTTCCTTGTATCCTGTTCTCTCCATTCTCCCTTGCTCCCGAAGGGGTGAGACCAGTGGAGTGCTTAGATGGCTGCTACAG
>NW_004444169.1:456793-483255 GCF_000243295.1 Trichechus manatus latirostris | reverse complement strand
TCATACGATATTTGTCCTTTTGTGATTGACTTATTTCACTCAGCATAATGTCCTCCAGTTTCATCCATGTTATGAGATGCTTCACAGGTTCGTCATTGTTCTTTATCGTTGCATAGTACTCCATAGTTTATGTACCATAGTTTGTTTATCCATTCATCTGTTGATGGGCATCTAAGTTGTTTCCATATTTTTCCTGTTGTGAACAATGCTGCCATGAACATGGGTGTGCATATGTCTATTCGTGTGATGGCTCTTATTTCTCTAGGATATATTCCTAGGAGTGGGATTGCTGGATCGTATGGTATTTCTATTTCTAGCTTTCTAAGGAAGTGTCATATCATTTTCCAAAATGGTTGAATCATTATGCATTCCCACCAGCAGTGCATAAGAGTTCCGGTCTCCCCCCAGCCTCTCCAACATTTATTTCCAGTGTTTTTGATTCCTGCTAGTAATGCTGGGGTGAGATAGTATCTCATTGTGGTTTTAATTTGCATTTCTCTAATGGCTAATGATCCCGAGCATTTCCTCATGTGTCTGTTGGCCGCTTGAATGTCTTCTCTGGGGAAGCTTCTGTTCCTTTCCTTTGCCCATTTTTTAATTGGATTATTTGTCTTTTTGTTGTAGCGATGTTGGATTTTCTTGTAGATTATTAGACCTTTGTCTGACTTGTAATGTCCAAATTTTTTTTCCCAGTCTGTATGTTCTCTTTTTACTCTTTTGATGAAGTCTTTTGAAGAGCATAGGTGTTTAATTTTTAGAAGATCCCAGTTATCTAGCTTATCTTCTGGAATTTGTGTGTTATTGGTTATGGTTTGTATCCTGTTAATGCCGTGTATTAGGGCCTCTAGCGATGATCTTATTTTTTCTTCTTTGAACTTTATAGTTTTTGGCTTTATATTTAGGTCTTTGATCCATTTGGAATTACTTTTTGTATATGGTGTGAGTTAAGAGTCCTGTTTCATTTTTTTGCAGATGGACATCCAGTTTTGCCAGCACCATTTGTTAAAAAGAGAGTCTTTTCTCCATTTGATGGACTTGGGCCCTTGTTGAAGATCAGGTGACCGTAGGTGGATGGATTTACATTCGGGTTCTCAATTCTGTTCCATTGGTCAATGTATCTGTCATTGTACCAGTACCAGGCTGTTTTGACTACCGTAGCTGTATAGTAGGTTCTGAGGTCAGGTAGTGTGAGTGGGACATTTTCTTGACTTTAACTTCTATTGAACTTTTTTATTTTGGTCATCTCTTTTCATTTCTAAACACTCTTTTTTAATTTTTATTTATTTTGTTGTTGAGAATATACACAGCAAAACATACACCAATTCAACAGTTTCTACATATACAATTCAGTGACATTAATTACTTTCTTCGAGTCTTGCAACCATTCTCACCCTCCTTTTCTGAGTTATTTTTCCCCATTAGCATAAACTCATTGCCCCCTAAGATTTCTATCTAATCTTTTGAGTTGATGTTGTCAGTTTGATCCTATATTAAGAAAACAAAAACAAAACAAAAAGAAAACCACTGCCTTCACGTAGATTTCAATCTCATGTAGATAGTTCTTAAAAGAGCATAATGCTCAAGGCAGACAATTTTTACTAGTTAAGCTAAAATATTGTTTGATTTTAAGAAGACTTCAGGGTATATTTTTGGTTTAAGAATTAGAGATTATATCAGGGCAGTAGTTGGGGGGGGGGTTCATCCAGCCTGCATGGCTCCAGAAAGTCTGGAGTCCATGAAAATTTGAATTTTTGTTCTACATTTTCTACATTTTCCCCTTTTTGATCAGAATTATTCCATAGAATCTTTGATCAAAATATTCAGTAATGGTAGCCAGGAACCATCCAGTTCTTCTGGTCTCGTAGCTAAGGAGGTAGTTGTTCATGGAGGCAATTAGCCACACATTCCATATCCTCCTCCTATTCCTGATTCTCCTTCTTCCTCTGTTGCTTTAGGAAAATAGAGACCAATTGCGCCTTGGATGGCCACTTGCAAGCTTTTAAGACCCCAGGCAGTATGCAAAGAACTAGGAGATAGAACAGAAGCACTGAAGATGTTATTAGGCCAATTCACTGGGATGTCCCATGAAACCATGACCCTGAACCTCCAAACCAAGGAATCAAATCCCTTGAGGTGCTGGTTGTCCATAAACAACCTCAGCTGGTATTCTTTTTTTTTTTTATGATTCCAAAAAAAATTAATATCATGGAACACTGAGAGATTTTTGTCAAGGCAAATTAACCAAACAAAAAAAAATTTTTTTGAAGAGGTGTATTTACACGGCTCAAAAGTAAAAAGATATAAAAGAGTATATAGTGAAAAAATCTCCCTCCCACTCCTATCCCCCAGCAAAAAAGTCATCTCTTTGGAGGCTACCATTTGGAGGCTTCTAGTGTGTTTTTTTTTTTTTTTTTTTGCAGAGATGTTCTATGCACAAGTATTCATTTATGATCTCCCCTTTTTTACACACTAATAATCTTTTTTTTGTTTTTTACATTTTATTTATTTTTAAATAATATTTTATTGTGTTTTCGGTGAAAGTTTACACATCAAATTAGGCTTCCCTTTAGCAATTTTTATACAAATTGTTCCTTGCCATTGGTTACAATTTTTACAATGTGTCAGCATTCTCATTATTTCCATTCTGTTCCGTTTCCATTGATTTAGCTTCCCTTCCCCTCCTTGCCTTCTCGTCTTTGCTTTTGGGTAAATGTTGACCGTTTGGTCTCATATAGTTAATTGTTTAAGGGAGCACATTACTCACTGGTGGTATTGTTTATTTTATAAGCCAATCTATTATTTAGCTGAAAGGCGACCTGCAGAAATAGCTTCAATTCCAAGTTCAAAGGTTATCTTAGGGTGATAGTCTTGGGGGTTCCTCTAGTCTCTATCAGTCCAGTAGGTCTGGCTTTTTTTTAGGAATTTAAATTTTGTTCTACATTTTTCCCCATTCTATCCAGGACCTCCTATTGTGTCCCTGGTCAGAATGGTTGGTAGTTGTAGCCGGGCACCATCTAGTTCTTCTAGTTTCAGGTTAGAAGAGGCTGTGGTTCATGTGGGCTGTTAGTCTTGTGGACTAGTTTCTTTCTTGAGCCTTTGATTTCCTTCATTCTCTTTTGCTCCATACAAGTGGAAACCAATAGTTGTATCTTAGATGGCTGCTTGCAAGCTTTTAAGACCCCAGACGCTACTCAACAAATTACAATGTAGAACATTATCTTTGTGAATTATGTTATGCCAATTGACTAAGTCGTCCCCTGAGAGCTACTCTTTTTTTTTTTTTGTCTTTATTGTTGTCTTAGGCTGGGTTCTCTAGAGAGACAAAACCAGCAAAGTGTATAAATATATGTAGAGAGAGATTTATATCAAAGAAACAGCTTGTGTGATTGTAGAGGCTGTGTTATGGATTGAATTGTGTCCCCCCAAAATATCTTTCAACTTGGCTAGGTTATGATTCTCGGTATTATATGATTGTCTACCATTTTGTAATCTGATGTGATTTCCCTATGTGTTGTAAATCCTATCACTATGATGTAATACGAGGATTAGCAGCAGTTATATTGATAAAATCTACAAGATTAGGTAGTGTCTTAAGTTAATCTCTTTTGAGATATAAAAGAGAGAAGCAAGCAGAGAGACACGGGAACCTCATATCACCAAGAAAGTAGTACCGGGATCAGAGCGCATCCTTTGGACCTGCAGTTCCTGCTCAGAGAATCTCCCAGACCAAGGGAAGATTGATGACATGGACCTTCCTCCAGAGCCTACAGAGAAAGCATTCCCCCAGAGGTGATGCTCTGAATTGGGACTTGTAGCCTACTAGACTGTGAGAGAATAAATTTCTCTTTGTTAAAGCCATCCACTTGTAGTATTTCTGTTATAGCAGCACTAGATGACTAAGACAAGCTGGAACGTCCCAAGTCTGTGGATTAGGATAGAGGCTTCTCCTGATTCACGTAGCCACAGGGGCTGGTGAACCCAAGATCAGCAGGTCAGAAAGCAGGACTCCACTCCCAGGCTGAGAAGATCAACGAATCCCTATGGGCAGATAAGCTGATAGCTCAAGTCCCAAGAACCGGAGGTCAGATGAATCAGAGGCAGCTACAGGATTCAGAGCAAGCAAAAAGCCAGAACTCTGCTTACATTCAGATGCAGGCCACACCCCCAAGGAAACTCCCTTTCAACAGATTGCTACTCACAGCAGATTCAATCCTGGGAGTGATCACATATAAACAGTGAGAATCATGGCCCAGTCAAGTTGACACACGATCTTGACCCTCACAATTGTAAATATATCTATCACACAACTTTTGTCAATTCAACTTTTTACAGGGGTACAACTTATTGACAGCATTTCTAATAATCCCATTTCTAAACACTCTTATTCTCCAAAGATGCCCCCCTTTTTTTTAGTAGCATCCTTTCTTTTATGGATGCAATATCTTTTCTCTGTGTGTGTGTGTGTTTAATAGAACTTTACTGGAGTCTTGAGGATAACAAATCATTACCATACTGAAAAGGAAAATTTTAAATGGATGTCAGATATTACCTCTCCTAAAGGATGTCACCCATGTCCCTCTGAAGGGGTTTGCCTAGTGGCTATTCCTTCTCCTTAGCCCCCAAGCCTGATATCATGTTGTGGGGGCAAGATCATCTTTTACCAACTGTTTAGTTATTGATCACATGCTTTCTATTTGCAGTCCAGATCCCCAGCTACCAGCTTGGTGTCAGAGAGAGAAGTTCATTGTTCTGTCCCCCCTTCCCAGGCCAACGTACTTTCTGTTCCAGCATACACTCCTCTGCACATTCATTTTCTTTTTGGGACATTCTCCCATCTGCCTCGCACAGTGTTGACCTGATCCCCATGACCTACTCAAGGCAATCACAATAGTCAGCATCACATTTCACAAAGAGTGGAATTTTAAAACGTTAAATGACAATATTTGTAGTGGCACCAACATCCAGTCTACTATCTTTTTTACAGTCTTTCCTCCAACAGGAGTCAACAGCACAACAGCAATTTGAGCCTGCATGTCTCCTGACCAGCAATATCCTGTCCCACTCCTTCCTGTAAGTCCTGCTCCCTAGAGGCAACTACTTTCCACTCTTTGAGCTGTTTCTTCTGGTATTTACCATTCTCAACCCTCTTCTCTATTGCTACCTCTCACTCAGAGGCTGAAGATCACATGCTTGCTTTCTTAGTCTCCCTTGCAGCTAGAGATGACTATGCAACCTAGTTATGACCAACGATATGTTTGCGGGGGCTTTCTGGAAAAACTTATGTTTTCCTGAGCAAAAAAAAACACGCTGAGCTGACGCTGTCTCCTCCCTTCTTCTTTCTGCCTTGGATATAGTCATACTGCCTGGAGTTGGGACAGCCATCTTGTGACCATGAGGCAATGAGTATGAGGATGAAAACTCGGTATATTAACGAAGGAAAAGTTATAAAGAGTTCCTTGACTTCTTGTTAATTGAATAAATAAATCAATAAAACCACTGTCAGTTTTTTTTTTTTTTTTACTTGTAACTGAAATGATTTCTAACTTATGGGCCACCATATTTCTAAATAATATGCTTACACTACTATTTCTTAATTTAGCAATTTGAGACATTGTCTTTTTAAAAATTGTTATTGTGAAAATATACACATCAAAACATTCACCAATACAATTTCTACATTTACAATGTAATGAAATTGATTGCATTCTTATTTTTGTGCAGTCATTATCACTATCCTTTTCCAAAGTATTCCACCACCATTAACATCAACTCAATGTCCCCAAACAACTCCCTGTTTCCCGCTCTCTCTCACCCCTGGTAACCACTAATAATCTTTGATTTTTATATATTTGCTTATTTCATATAATTGACATCATAAAGTATTTTTCCTTTTGCAACTGACTTAACTTGCTCGGCATGATGTTTTCAAGGTTCATCCACGTTGTGGCATGCATCAAAACTTCATTTCTCTTTATGGCTGTGTAATATTTCATTGTATGTAATGCGTGTTGTTGTTGTTGTTAGGTGCCATTGAGTCGGTTCTGACTCATAGTGACCACAGAAGGAAACCCTGCCCAGTCCTGCACCATGCTCACAATCGTTGTTATGCTTGAGCCCATTGTTGCAGCCACTGTGTCAATCCATCTCGTTGAGGGTCTTCCTCTTTTTTGCTGACCCTGTACTTTACCAAGCATGATGTCCTTCTCCAGGGACTGATCCCTCTTGAAAACATGTTCAAAGTATGTAAGATGTAGTTTCGCCGTCCTTGCTTCTAAGGAGCATTATGGTTGTACTTCTTCCAAGACACATTTGTTCGTTCTTTTGGCAGTCCTTGGTATATTCAGTATTCTTTGCCAACATCACAATCCAAAGGCGTCAATTCTTCTTCGGTCTTCCTTATTCATTGTCCAGCTTTCACATGCATGTGATGCGATTGAAAATACCATGGCTTGGGTCAGGCGCACCTTAGTCTTCAAGACAACATCTTTTCAACACTTTTTAAAGAGGTCTTCTGAAGCCGATTTGCCCAACGTAAGGCGTCTTTTGATTTCTTGATTGCTGCTTCCATGAGTGTTGATTGTGGATCCAAGTAAAATGAAATCCTTGACAACTTCAATCTTTTCTCCGTTTATCATGATGTTGCTTGTTAGTCCAGTTGTGAGGATTTTGTTTTCTTTATGTTAAGGTGTAATCCATACTGAAGGCTGTGGTCTTTGATCTTCATCAGTAAGTGCTTCAAGCCCTCTTCACTTTCAGCAAGCAAGGTTGTGTCATCTGCATATTGCAGGTTGTTAATGACTCTTCCTTTAATCCTGATGTCACATTCTTCTTCATATAGTCCAGCTTCTCGGATTATTTGCTCAGCATACAGATTGAATAAGTATGGTGAAAGGATACAGTCCTGACTCACACCATTCCTAACTTTAAACCATGCAGTCTCCCCTTGTTCTGTTCGAACGACTGCCTCTTGGTCTATGTACAGGTTCTTCACGAGCATAATTAAGTGTTCTGGAATTCCCGTTCTTCACAATGGTATCCATAATTTGTTATGATCCACACAATCAAATGCCTTTGCATAGTCAATAAAACACAGGTAAACATCTTTTTGGTATTCTCTGCTTTCAGCCAGGATCCATCTGACATCAGCAATGATATCTCCTGGTTCCACCTCCTCTTCTGAATCCGGCCTGAATTTCTGGCATTTCCCTTTTGACATACTGCTGCAGCCGCTTTTGAATGATCTTCAACAAAATTTTGCTTCCGTGTGATATTAATGATATTGTTCAATAATTTCTGAATTTGGTTGGATCACCTTTCTTGGGAATAGGCATAAATATGGATCTCTTCCAGTCTATTGGCCAGGTAGCTGTCTTCCAAATTTCTTGGCATAGACGAGTGAGCACTTCCAGCTCTGCATCCATTTGTTAAAACATCTCAATTGATATTTTGTCAATTCCTTGGAGCCTTGTTTTTCACCAATGCCTTCAGTGCAGCTTGGACTTCTTCCTTCAGTACCATCGGTTCCTGATCATATGCTACCTCTTGAAATGGTTGAACGTCAACCAATTCTTTTTGGTATAATGACTCTGTGCATTCCTTCCACCTTCTTTTGATGCTTCCTGCATCGTTTAATACTTTCCTCATAGAATCCTTCACTACTGCACCTCCAGGCTTGAATTTTTTTCTTCAGTTCTTTCAGCTTGAGAAATGCCGAGTGTGTTCTTCCCTTTTGATTTTCTATCTCTAGCTCTTTGCACATGTCATTATAATACTTTACTTTGTTTCTGGAGCTGCTCTTTGAAATCTTCTGTTCGGTTCTTTTACTTCATCATTTCTTCGTTTTACTTTAGCTCCTCAACATTCAATGGCAAGTTTCAGAGTCTCTTCTGACATTCATTTTGGTCTTTTCTCTCTTTCCTTTCTTTTTAATGACCTCTTACTTTCTTTATGTATGATGTCCTTGATGTCATTCCACAACTCGTCTGGTCTTTTGTCATTAGTGTTCAACTAGTCAAATCTATTCTTGAGATAGTCTCCAAATTCAGGTGGTATATACTCAAGGTCGTACTTTGGCTCTCATGAACTTGTTCTAATTTTCTTCAGCTTCAACTTGAACTTGCATACAAGCAATTGATGGTCTGTTCCGCAGTCGGTCCCTGGCCTTGTACTGACTGATGATATTGAGCTTTTCCACTGTCTCTTTCCACAGATGTAGTCGACTTGATTCCTGTGTATTCCATCTGGCTAGGTACATGTGTATAGTCGCCATTTATGTTGGTGAAAAAAGGTATTTGCAATGAAGTCATCAGTCTTGCAAAATTCTATCATGCGATCTCTGGCATCATTTCTATCACCAAGGTCATATTTTCCAACTACTGATCCTTCTTTGTTTCCAGTTTTCACACTCCAATCACCAGTAATTATCAATGCATCCTGATTGCATGTTTGATCAATTTCAGACTGCAGAAGCTGGCAAAAATCTTCAGTTTCTTCATATTTGGCCTTAGTGGTTGGTGCGTAAATTTGAATAATAGTCTTATTAACAGGTCTTCCTTGTAGGCATATGGGTATTATCCTATCACTGACAGCGTTGTACTTCAGGATAGATCTCGAAATGTTCTTTTTGACGATGAATGCAACGCCATTCCTCTTCAAGTTGTCATTCCCAGCATAGTAGACCATATAATTGTCCAACTCAAAATGGCCAATACCAGTCCATTTCAGGTCACTAATGCCTAGGACATCAAAGTTTATGTGTTCCATTTCATTTTTGACGATTTCCAATTTTCCTAGATTCATACTTTGTATATTCCACTTTCCTATTATTAACGGATGTTTGCAGCTGTTTCTTCTCATTTTGAGTCGTGCCACATCAGCAAACGAGGGCTCCAAAAGCTTGACTCCCCCACGTGTCTGTCAGTTTGTTGTACTGTGGGGGCTTGCGTGTTGCTGTGATGCTGGAAGCTATGCCCCCGGTGTTCAGATACCAGCAGGGTCACCCATGGCGGACAAGTTTCAGTTGAGCTTCCAGACTAAGACAAACCAGGAAAAAGGACCAGGCAGTCTACTTCTGAGAAGAATTAGCCAGTGGAAACCTTATGACTAGCAGCGGAACATTGATATAGTGCCGGAAGATGAACCTCCAGGTTGGAAGGCACTCAAAAGATGACTGGGGAAAAGCTGCCTCCTCAAAGTATGTAATGTGTGAGAGCCCCAAAATTGAGGCACTTGACTATATCAAAATGACTGGCCTGGATCTGAGCCCCGACTCCATCTTAAAACTGTTCTTGCTTCTTCGCAATCATTTAACTTTTGTGAAGACTTAATCCTGTAACTAAGGAAATGGTTTTTTCTCTGTGATTAAGGATATGAGAACAATGTCCCTGAGGGAGGGTCTTGGCGCAAGCCCCTCATTAGAAACCTCCTGCACAAGCAATTCTCAGGGAATGTTCGCTAAAGATACTATCTTAACAGAATGGTCTCAGAAAGAATGTCTTATAATTTCCTTGTGACTACCCTGTAAACCTCCCTTTAGTCACGTACTTCTGTAATTAGAAAACTAGCCAATCGAGGTAGCCCACATATACACTTTAGACCAATCACATTAAGATCTCCACTCAGAGATGTCCCACCTCCTACTACCTTAGTTTTGTAACTTACAATCAGAAAATTGTACCATAAGTTCCTGATTTTACCAGATAAATATGCTTCTCTAACTCCACCACCTCAAAGTGTTTGGTTTCATTGTGGTGGACTAAGCATCTCCCCGGTTAGAATTGTCTTGAACCTTCAATAAATCTCTTTACTTTTATTTTAACAGAGTACACTTTCTTACTCTAAGACATTTCTTAGTGTCAGGTACATGGGATTTGAAGGCATATTATCTTTGGCGACCCCCGGCACATCGAGGACCTAGAGTTTCCTTACTGGCATGGGCCCCTTGATCCCTTCTGTCTCCACAAAATCCCAGGTGTCGTGCCAGGTAAAAACCCTCTCGAATTGAGCTCTGCTTTCTTGTGTGAAACTCTTCAAGATTTATTGTTGGATCTCTTTCTTGTACTTTAATTTTCAGTTCATACTCTGAATGTTTTGATGATTTCATTGCTAAATTGAGTTTGATGAGTCTATTACCATGATTCTCCTAGATCTTATAAGCTGCAAGACAAAACTTGGGCACGGGTCGACCAGTAAAAGGTGAAAGGGCAGTCTCCAGCTATAAGAGCAGTTAAAGACTCCAGTGACAGGATAAACTAGATTGTGAACTGGGCAAGAGTAGTAGGCTGCCTACTAGTTACACGACACAGTTCATGCACTGAAGGTATACATTGGTTAAAGCAAAACACTAGCCCCACCCTGTGGCAAACTCCTGCTAGGATCCTAACAGCCTCTGGGAGAAACAAGGTCTCAGCCCATTAAGTTTGAACTCGCTTTGTCTTCTTAAGTGCACATTTAAGTTTTAGCGTGCATTCAGGTATCGGTGCACATTCAGGTTTCAGTGCATATTCTGGTTATATAGTATGGGCAGTTTACTGTTTTAGAAAAATGCAGAATGCCAGTTCTAAGGATTCAGCGGGGCCGCCTTCAGGTACCCTGGCTACTCAAGTGAACAAGCTTTTGGTCTTCGCTGCTGCTTGTTATTAGAGTGCTGGCATACTTTTACTAAAGACAGCTTAGAAAATCAATGGGCGTTATGAGGCTCTTCTGACCTGGACAGACTAGTTCTCCTGCACAGTCAATTAGAAAAGAAAAGCTCCCAAATTCGGCAACCACAATGGGATGCCAATTTTGATTGGCACATGGAAGCCATTGAAAATCACCAGGAGAGACAAATGGCCTCCATGCAAGATACTATTTTCAAATTAACAGCGTCAAAAAAAAAATGGAACGTCAGGTGCCTACTCCCATTCCTCAGCCCCTTAGTCCCTCTGCTCCTTCACTGGCTGGTTCTTCTTTATACCCATCTCTGCCTTCTTACTCCCCTATTAACACCCTTTCCAAACTCCCCTTTTTGCCTAAGAACCTACTGAAACGATAAGACCTAGCCCCATGATGCCTTTCAAGCTCTGTCCCACACTGAGGTCTGGAGTTGGCACTGGGGACGCTTTGAATGAACGTGGCGTGTCCTTTGTTCCTTGGACTCACTGAATTACATAGCATTGTTAAAGATTTCCCAAATTTGCATGAGGACCCTTATAAATTTGCTAAACAACTTAAAACTCTTCTTGAAGCATATCAGCCTGGATTTCCAGACCTATATTAATTAGTACATAATGCTAGTCAGCCCTGGAGATGCCCAAATGTGGTTAGAAAATGCTGACTGGAAAGATCCTGAAGCCAGTCTTACCTTAGACACAGGCAAGATGGCTGAGACCCTGCTTGCCAAAGCCCGAGGAAGAGGAAAGAAATTACTATATGCTCTTGATAAGGCCTTTCCCCCTGTAGTAGATTGGACAAAAATTCACTCTTGTATACAAAATAAGGATGAAAGTGTCTATGATTACCAAAATCAGCTATTTCAAAACTTTTATGGTCTTGATCCTTTGACCCCAGAGGCTTTAGGGGCTTTTAATGCAGTCTTTGTGTCTAGCCTTCAGCCAGAACTTTTAGCCTTAGTCAAAAGGTACCAGCCGGAATGGAAAGCAGCTCCGATTGCCCATGAACTTTCTCAAACAATGGAGACTCAACAAACCTCCAAGGCAAACAAGTTAAAGGCCCTACAATTACAAAAATTACAGTCTCCTAAACAAAGTAAATTTAAACTTTTTAAATGTACTAAACCTAGCACTTGTCATTACTGTAAGAAACCTGGACATTTTAAGAAAGGTTGCATAAAATTAAAAAAAATAAGTTGAATAGCCTGCCATCAGGTACAGCCCAACCTGAACAGAAGTGAAGAGGCTTTGGGGAGATTACAGGGGCTTTCCCAATAGTGCCTTTAAATCCTCAAGGAGAAACAATTTTCTGAGTAAATGGAGAATATTGTAAATTTTTTATTGATACTGGTGTCACCCTGTCAGCAATAAACCCCAAGTGTTTACAGAAGCCCCTGCCTCAGAGTACCCAGACTTCCCAAGTTGTGGGAGTAACTAATCAAGTACATACAGTGACTCATCCCAACCAGTCCCTATTTCTTTAGGTCCTATTAAAGACATGCGCTCATTTTTGCTTGCCTTAATACCCCAGTTTACCTACCAGGGTGAGATACTATATCTAAATAGAATTGCCATTTGCAATTTACTGATAAAGGAAAAGTTTTATTTTCCAGGAACCCAAAGCAAACAGATTTTGAATCAGATAAGGAGGAGGCTCTTTGTTACCTGAAGACACTTAATGTGCCTCTGCAAGAATGCAGTCTTTCTGCTTCTACTCATTTAGACAGCCTTTCCTCCATACCAGAAAACTTATGGGCCTCTACCTCTACATTAATAAATGGAATGTGGAATATACTAAGTATGAATCTAAGAAAATTGGAAGTCATCAAAAATGAAATGGAACACATAGAAATCAATAACCTAGGCATTCATTAGTGAGCTGAAATGGACTTTTATTGGCCATGTTGAATAGGAAAATCGTATGGTTTACTGTACCGGCAATGACAAATTGAAGAAGAATGGTGTCACATTCATTGTCAAAAAGAACATTTCAAGATCCATCCTGAACTACAACCCTGTCAGTGATAGAATAATATCCATATGCCTACAAGGAAAACCAGTTAATACGACTATTATTCAAATTTACTCACCAACCAATAATGACGAATAAGAGGGAATTGAAGATTTTTACCAACTTCTGCAATCTGAAATTGATCAAACATGCAATCAAGATGCAGTGGTAATTACTGGTAATTAGAATGTGAAAATTGGAAACAAAGAAGAAAGATCAGTATTTGGAAAATATGGCCTTGGCTATAGAAATGACTCCAGAGATCACATGATAAACTTTTGCAAGACCAATGACATTTTCACTGCAAATACCTTTTTTCACCAACATAAATGGCGACTATACACATGCACCTCACCAGATGGAATACACAAGAATCAAATCGACTACATCTGTGGAAAGAGACTATGAAAAAGCTCAATATCATCAGTCAGAACAAGGCTAGGGACTGACTGTGGAATAAACCATCAACTGCTCACATGCAAGTTCAAGTTAAAGCTGAAGAAAATTAAAACAAGTACACAAGAGCCAAAATACAACCTTCAGTATATCCCACCTGAATGTAGAGACCTTCTCGAGAAGAGATTTGACACACTGGACATCAATGACTGAAGACCAGATGAGTTGTGGGATGACATCAAGGACGTCATACATGAAGAAAGGAAAAAGTCATTAAAAAGACAAGAAAGAAAGAAAAGACCAAAAGGAGTGGCAGAAGACTCTGAAACTTGCTCTTGAATGTATAGCAGCTAAAGTGAATGGAAGAAATGATGAATTAAAAGAGCTGAACAGATTTCAAAGGGCAGCCCCAGAAGACAAAATAAAGTATTATAATGAAATGGTCAAAGACCTGAAGTTAGAAAACCAAAAGAAAAGAACATTCTCAGCATTTCTCAGGCTGAAAGAACTGAAAAAAAAATTCAAGCCTCGAGTTTGAAGGATTCTATGGACAAAATATTGAATGACACAGGAAGCATCAAAAGAAGATGGAAGGAATACACAGAGTCAGTATACCAAAAATAACCATTTCAGGAGGTAGCATATGATCAGGAACCAATGGTATTGAAGGAAGACATCCAAGCTGCACTGAAGGCATTGGTGAAAAACAAGGCTTCAGGAATTGACGGAATACCAATTGAGATATTTCAGCAAACAGATGCAGCACTGGAGGGTATCACTCATCTATACCAAGAAATTTGGAAGACAGCTACCTGGCCAACTGACTGAAAGAGATCCTTGTAAGTGTCCATTCCAAAGAAAGGTGATCCAACAGAATGCGGAAATTATCAAACCATATCATTAATATCACACACAAGTAAGATTTTGCTGAAGATAATTCAAAAGCAGTTGTAGCAGTACATCGACAGGGAACTGCCAGAAATTCAAGTCGGATTTAGAAGAGGATGTAGAATGAGGGATATCATTGCTGATGTCAGGTAGATCTTGGCTGAAAGCAGAGAATACCAAAAAGATGTTTACCTGTGTTTTATTGACTATGCAAAGGCATTTGATTGTGTGGATCATAACAAATTATGGATAACATTGCGAAGAACGGGAATTCCAGAACACTTAATTATGCTCGTGAAGAACCTGTACATAGACCAAGAGGCAGTCATTCGAACAGAACAAAGGGAGACTGCATGGTTTAAAGTTAGGAATGGTGTGAGTCAGGGTTGTATCCTTTCACCATACTTATTCAATCTGTATGCTGAGCAAATAATCCGAGAAGCTGGACTATATGAAGAAGAATGTGACATCAGGATTAAAGGAAGAGTCATTAACAACCTGCAATATGCAGATGACACAACCTTGCTTGCTGAAAGCAAAGAGGACTTGAAGCACTTACTGATGAAGATCAAACACTACAGCCTTCAGCATGGATTACACCTTAATATAAAGAAAACAAAAATCCTCACAACTGGACTAACAAGCAACATCATGATAAACAGAGAAAAGATTGAAGTTGTCAAGGATTTCATTTTAGTTGGATCCACAATCAATGCCCATGGAAGCAGCAGTCAAGAAATAAAATGATGCATTGCATTGGGCGAATCTGCTGCAAAAGACTTCTTTAAAGTGTTAAAAAGAAAAGATGTCAGTTTAAGGACTAAGGTGTGCCTGACCCAAGCTAAGGTATTCTCAATCACCTCATATTCATGCAAAAGCTGGACAATGAATAAGGAAGATCAATATAGAAGTGATGCATTTGAATTATGATGTTGGTGATGAATATTGAATATACCATGGACTGCCAAAAGAACAAGAAAATCTGTATGGGAAGAAGTACAGCCAGAATGCTCCTTAGAGGCGAGGATGGCGAGACTTCATTTCGTGTACTTTGGATATGTTACCAGGAGGGACCAATCCCTGGAGAAGATATCATGCTTGGTAAAGTAAAGGGTCAACAAAAGAGAGGAATACCCTCAATGAGATGGATTGACACAGTGTAATGATGGGCTCAAGCATAGCAACAATTGTGAGGATGGTGCAGGAGTGGGCAGTGTTTTCGTTCTGTTGTACATGGGGTTGCTATGAGTCAAAACTTACTCGACGGCACCTAACAACAACAACAACCTCTATAGATGTTGGCCAGGTACTATCAGCGGACCCAGTTAGGATCCAAATTGATACCTCCAAGCTGTTACCTAAAGTTTCCCAATATCCTTTGAAACAAGAAGCTAAAGAAGTGCTTGCCCCTATTATCCAAGCTTTCCTCACTAAAGGTTGAATTATTCCTTGTATCAGCCCTTGAAATACTCCTGTTTTCCCAGTTAAGAAATCAAATAATTGAGGCTGTCAGTTTGTACAAAACTCAAGGGCCATTAATCGCATTGTTATTCCTAGATTTCCAGTAGTTCCTGATCTTCACTTACTTCTTTCTAATGTCCCTCCTAAGGCCACTTATTTTACTGTAGTAGACTTTTGCAGTGATTTATTTAGCATTCCGGTACACCCGATAGCCAATATTTGTTTGTCTTCACTTGGGGAGATGAACAGTATACCTGGACCTTGATACCCCAAGGCTGCACCAAATCCCCTATTTTTCTCAGATTTTGTATGCAGACTGGAAGCCCTTGCAATTTGTCTATTAGTCTACTTTATTGCAATATGTAGATGACCTGTTGGTCTGCTCTCGTTCCCAACAAGCTTGTCTTGAAGACATTATTCTTTTGCTACCATATTTGACTAATAGTGGACACAAAGCTTCTAAGGAAAAACTACAATTGGCTCAGTCGTCAGTTAAATATTTGGGACACACAATCCCAGCAAAAAGGAGCATTATTGACCCCAAAAGGAAAGAGACCGTCTTCGCTTTCCTTGACCCTACCATTAACAAATAATTGAGAGGGTTTTTAGGACTCTGAAAATATTGCAAGACTTGGATACAAAAATTTTCTTTGTTGGCACAGCCTTTTATATCAGTACTGAAAACTTCAGAGCCAGACCCTTTGCAACTTGCAGAGGATGGCAAAGAAGCCATACAGAAATTGAAAGCATCTCTAGTTGATACTCTAGCTTTAGGATTTCCTAATTATAATATGGATTTTTCACTTTTTGTACATGAGGTCTCTGAGAATGTCTTGGGAGTCCTCACCCAAAAGCGTGGAGGACAACAAAGACCAGTTAGTTGTTACAATTTTCAACTCGACTCAGTTGCTAGAGGATACCCTCCTTGCCTTAGGGCAGTTGCTGCCACCGCTAGGCTAGTGGAAGCAACAGCAGACATAGTTTTAGGAAATTTTATTGTTTATGTACCTCATGCAATTTCTGCCATTTTAAGTTCAACATTGACCTAATATCTTTCAGCTAGCAGACTTACCTCATATGAAGTCGTCTTTATGGCTGCTTCTAATAGCTTGGTTGAACACTGTAGCCTCATTAAACCCAGCTACTCTTTTACCCACTCCAGACTACAGCAATCACTATCCTCACAATTGCTTAGTCTTAACTGAGCAGATTTTGTCTCCTAGAAAGGATTTAAAAGAAACTCCTCTTTATAACCCTGATTTGATTCTATTTGTGGATGAGTCATATTAGAGCCCAACCCCAACAGCTCTCATTACCAGGCAGGCTATGCTGTTACCACCCCTGCAGAAGTTCTTAAACACGGCTCCCTTCCGAAATCACTTTGGCCCAACAAGCTGAATTGATTGCACTTACCAAAAAAAAAAAAAAAACCCATTGCTGTGGAGTCAGTTCCAACTCATAATGACCCTACAGGACAGAGTAGAATATTCCCATAGTGTTTCCAAAGAGCTGCTGGTGGATTCAAACTGCCGACCTTTTGGTTAGCAGCCAAACGCTTAACCACTGCGCCGCCAGGGACCGGATTGCGTGTTATAAGGGCTTGCAAATTGGCTTCTGGATGGTCAACAAATATTTACGCCGACTCTATGTATAGATTCGGAATAGTTCATAATTTTGGTGTTATGAAAACAAAGGGGTTCCTAACCTCTTCTGGAATCCCA
Source organism: Trichechus manatus latirostris (assembly GCF_000243295.1). Classification (NCBI taxonomy): domain Eukaryota; kingdom Metazoa; phylum Chordata; class Mammalia; order Sirenia; family Trichechidae; genus Trichechus; species Trichechus manatus. The sequence goes on along the minus strand of NW_004444169.1, from coordinate 466,126 downwards.
ATTACAAAGTGGCCATTTAGTGGTAGACCTCTTAGAAGCCCTTCTGCTTCCCTCTGAGATTGCTGTTGTTAAAATACAATCTCACCAGCCTAAGGGAATACCTCAAACAGAAGTATTAAAGGAAACAATCTATCAGATAAAGCAGCTAAACAGGCTGCTTCCCAAATCCTCTTTGCTCCCATAATACTTAAAGGAATCTTCATGCATGATCATGCTAGCTCAGGTGAACCAGATCGTGATGAAAAGGAGGGAAATAAATACACACATGAAGTAATCATAGAAGATTGCACACTTAATGAAATGACTTCAGATGATCTTCTCAAATGACATAAAATTGCCCCGATTGCAGAAGTTGAAGATTGGAAAGAATCAGGCTATTTTTTTAAAAATATGTCCACTAGATTATGGATAAGACCTAACCAAAAACCTGTCCTGCCTAAATGTTTACATGTCCCTATGGCCAGAACTATACACATAAACTCCCATATGGGAAGAGATAAACTGATCGAAACCTTAAAGAAATATTGATGGGGAAAAATTTTTGAAGCTACCAAATATGTCACAAGCCATTGTTCCCTTTGCCCTTGTTACAACCCTGGGAAACATCTCCAAGTGTTTCCTGGGAAATACCCATTACCCTCTGGACCTATGCTTGAATGACAGATTTCATTCAGCTCACACCTACAAGTGGATATAAATATATAAAATATAAATATGTACTAGTAATGATTTGTTTATTTTCACATTGGGTGGACGCTTTTCCTTGCAAGAATGCTACTGCCACTTTTGTGGCAAAGAAGATTTTAGAGAACATCATCCCTACTTGGGGAGCCCTGAGAACTCTGCAGTGACTGGGGTACTCACTTTACTGGGAAAGTGATCCAAGAAGTATGTAAGATTTTTCCATTTATCAAAGACTGCATTCCCCATACAACCCACAATCTTATGGATTAGTGGAAAGAACAAATAGTGTCATTAAAACACAAATAGCTAAACTTTGTGAGTCATTGACCTGGCCTTAGACTAAAGTTCTTCATTTAGTCCTCCTAAATTTGAGATCTACTCCATTTGGTAAACACAAACTCACTCCCTATATTTCCTTGCAATATATGGCTTACAAAGACCTCAGCTTAATCCAACAAGATATACTTAAGTATTGCCAATCCCTGATGCATTATTCAAAAACCTATTTCATGCAAATTAAGGAAGCTTTAATGATGATGAACCTAAATCTCAGTCTTTACCTACAATTTCCCCCAGGTGATTTTGTCTATTGGAAAAGGCACCAACTAAAGCACTCCTTAGAACCTCACTGGAAAGGAGCCTACTTAGTACTTCTCAGCAGCTGTTGTGGCACCAAGTTAGAAAGAGTCGACTCTTGAGTCCAACTTTCACAGTTAAAGAAAGCCAAGGAACCTGCCTGGACTTGTGAACCCACTGGGGACTTATGGATCACCCTTAAACGCCCTAGTGGCCAGGAGCAGATGACTTCAGAAATAGCTCCTCCCAAGATCACAGAACAAGACCCCATGAAAATTCTTGAAATTGTTGGACTTTGCTTAGTTTCATTAACTGGGGAAGCAGATTTATGATTCTCATCCTTATATTAGTAATCCTCATCACTATCATATTTTTAATAGCTATTTTGTGTTACTTTAATTAGGAACCCACTTATGCAGGCTGCTGAGGTTTTTGGACTTTGCTTTATAGTTTTTACTATACTTTTAAAAAATCAACTTACTACATTATTGTGGCATAATCCCCTGTTTTAACATTTTGTTCTTCCTATGCAAATAACTGAAGGAGGAACTTGTTTTATTGTAACTGTTATTTTTATGGTATTTGCCTTATTATATTATTTCTGGTTAGTGTTCTTACATTATGAAGCTTTCCTCAAGTATTCTCTTATATGCTGTGACTTTCGTTAACCCTTGAAAAGAAAATGCTTTTGTTAGACTAGCTCAATCAGCAGGTAGCGCTGGTAATCTGACTGATTGCTGGGTCTGACAGCAAATCCTGAAAGCAGGACATGACAATTCTGACCCATTGGCATTGCCCATCTTTAACTATAGTTTCATACTTAGTGCCATTGTTAATATCAATGCTATTCCCAAGTGAGCCACTCATCTTAGGCTATGGAATCCATCTAATTTCTCTACTTATCCTTTAGTGCTTTGCTTTTATCTCTTTCATGTTTGGACACACCCTAAAGTTACTTATGCTAATGGATGCCCTATTCTGTTTATTGGCAATTGTCTATATTATACAGACTAGTAGACTTTTGTAATGGTAACAATCAAGAAGCTCCAGTTTGCCCTCATCTTAAGGAAAAATCAGAATTAGGAGGACTGTATATTTGCAATGACTCCCTTACTGAAAAATGGCTTGAAAAAACAAACAGATTATTGCTTTTCCCAATACTCGGACAGAAGCAGAAATGATTTGTGCACCTCCTGGATATATATTTTTATGGGGTGGATCAGCTTATTTGAAAGAAAGTGACAATATTGAGCCTTACACATGGGCATTACCTTGTTTAGGCAGATGGTGCATATATAACCAATGTACTCTGGGGACCCTTGGAGTCCACTCTTATAATGAGAGCACCCATTGGACCAGTGATTTAAAAATTCTTACCAGATACAAAAGAGATCTCGTAGAATCTAACAACAGCTCTATAATAAACAGACCCAGAGACGGATGGACATTCCTCTGAGGACTTTTACCACTTGTTGGTATCCCTGAACTTGAGAATATATTCACAATTTGTGCACTACTATGCTACAAGTAAACAATGAACTTGATGATAGCATAGAAGCACAACAAAAATCCTTAAACTCCTTTGCCAAAGTTGTGTTAGACTATAGAATTGTCCTTGATTTTATTTTAGCTCAGCAAGGAGGGGTATGTGCAGTTGCCAACACTTCTTGTTGTACTTGGGTAAACACATCAGGAGAAGTAGAGCAAGACATAAGACATCAGACAAGTCCACCAAAGGGCCGCCTGGCTTCAAATGACTCCTATGCATAACTCCCCTTTCCTAGATGTTTTTAGTTTGCTGCCTTCTGGAGTTGGATCCTGGATTAGATCAATATTATTGACTTGATTAATGATACTGATTGGTGTCATAATAATCATTGGAATAGTAAAATGCTGCATGAAATGTACGACCAATGTTGTTACTCAGAAAACTAACCTAATGCCTCTGAGAAGGATTATGTACATAGATGAGGCTCGTTTCCCTAACAGGCTCAAGTTCACAGCCTAAGCGAGTCTTTTGAACAGTCAAGTTGTTCCTCCAATGTGACCTTACTCCACATGGACCTCCAACTAGGATCACAGAAGCTGAATGCCAAGCCATGGCAGGGCAAAGAGGTCAGATGATGTCTGATGTCCGACTACTAACAGTAGTGTCTGGGGTCTTAAAAGCGTACTCAAATAAGTAGACATCTAAAAGATTATCTGCCATCATATGTCTCTGCAGAAGAAAGCATTCATATAATGGTGATCAAAGGATGTCATTAAAATCCTTGATCAAAAGGAGGGAATGTGTGAGAGCCCCCAAACTGAGGTTCTTGACTTTATCAAAATGACTGGCCAGAGTCTGAGCCCTGACTCTGTCTTGAAACTGTGCTTGCTTCTTCAGCAATCATTTAGCCTTTGTGAAGACTTAATCCTGTGACTAAGGAAATTTTTTTTTCTGTAGTTAAGGATATGAGAACAATGTCCCTGAGGGAGGGCCTTGATGCAAGCCCTTTAGTAGAAACCTCCTGCACAAGCAATTCTCAGGGAATGTTTGCTAAAGATGCTATCTTAACAGAATGGTCTCAGAAAGAACATCTTGTAATTTCCTTGTGACCACCCTGTAAGCCCCCCTTTAGGCATATACTTCTGTAATTTAGAAAACTAATCAATCTAGGTAGCCCACATATACACTTTAGACCAATCATATTAAGATCCCCACTTAGAGTTGTCCCACCTCCTACTATCCTAATTTTGTAACTTCCAGTCAGAAAATTGTACCATAAATTCCTGATTTTACCAGATAAATATGCCTCTCTAACTCCACCACCTCTGAGCATTTGGTGGTGGACTAAGTATCTCCCCAGTTCAAGAACTGTCTTGAACCTTCAATAAATTTCTTTACTTTTATTTTAACAGAGTACATGTTCTTACTCTAAGACAGTATATACCACATTTTGTTTATCATTCATTTGTTGATGGACATTTTGGTTATTTCCAACTTCTGGCTATTGTGAAAAGTGCTGCAATGAACACTGGTGTACAGGTTTACTGTTTGCATTCCTGCTTTCATGTCTTCTAGGTATATACCTAGGAGTGGGATTCCTGGGTCATATGGCAGTTCTATGTTCAACTTTTTGAGGAACCACCAAGACATTATCGTTTGACATCTCGTTATGGTAAAATAAGATTTTATCCCCTTCCACTCACACCTCTACTTTTCCTCTTTTCCTACTTCCAATATGCTTATATCACAATTCCTAGTAAATAAGTAGCTGCTACAGACCCAAGAAGTGTACTATAATTACCTTTTTCCCCGATTTTTTGATTTTCCTGGATTTTGGACTTGCTTAAGGAGGTTGGGGGTTTGAGAAAAAACCTGATGATCTTCTCCCATAAAGATCATAGCCTAGGAAGCCCTATGGGAGCAGTTCTACTCATATAGGGTCACTGTGATTCAAAATCAACTTGAAGGCACACAACAGCAATTACTTGGCTTTTTTGTTGTTCACTTGCAATGTGCCTAGCCTTAGTTTTTCCCCTTTGATTCATCAATCCATTCATAAACCTATTAACATTTTTTCACAAATGTTCAAACATATCAGCCCATTGATTTAAGAAGAAAGCAATAGAATGTCGGTTGAAAGCCCTGTGTAAGGGGCGGGATTTGTCAAGTCCACTGTTAGACTTCCCTTTTAGATGACTGGGTGGGGACCTAACAATCTGCCAGAGGAGCCCTAAGTGCAGAAAGTAGAGGCTTTTGCTCGGGGATCTTTGATTTATTTGGAGAACTCTAATGTTTTGCCTGAGTGTAGATGCTTGTTTCTTGTGATTCTACCCATGAGGATGGGGAAGGGTAGAGAAAGACTGGGGGAGGTCAACAGATCTAACGCAAACTTTCAATTATCCTCTTGCTTGGGGCTGTACGTCTCACTCTCACCATCAGGCAGACCTCCTGTTTTCTAAACCAGAGCCTCTCCAGGATTTCACAGGGTAGATTTACTCTCTCCTGAGCTGATCCCCTCCTATGTGGACTATGCCTATGCTTTTCCTTGCCCTGCTTTCTCAGTTACCACCCCTCCAGTCCCTTTCTGCTTGCCAGAAAAGTATTGAAATTCTTCCCCCATTGATGGGTCTTCCTCCAGTTTTCTTATGGGTTCTCAGGAGGAAGTACATGCAAAAGCTGGACAATGAATAAGGAAGACTGAAGAAGAATTGATGCCTTTGAATTATGGTGTTGGTAAAGAACATTGAATATACCATGGACTGCCAGAAAAATGAACAAGTCTGTCTTGGAAGAAGTACATTCAGAGTGCTCCTTAGAAGCGAGAATGGCGAAACTTCATCTCACATACTTTGGACATGTTATCAGGAGAGACTAGTCCCTAGAGGACATCATGCTTGGTAAAATAGAGGGTGAGTGAAAAAGAGGAAGACCTGGACAAGATGGATTGACACAGTGGCTGCAACAATGGGCTCAAACATAGCAATGATTGTGAGGATGGCACAGGACCAGGCAGTGTTTCCTTCTGTTGTACAACTTGATGGCATCCAACAACAACAACAGGAGGAAGAGACAAATGCATTCTACCTTCTTGAATGGAAGTCAAAGTCTGAAATTTTAACTGCCCAGATTGTTTCGATATACCAAGTCTGTAGACCAACATTTATAAACCACTAGTAGTGACAAGGAAACCCTGGTGGCATAGTGGTTGAGAGTTCAGCTGCTAGCCAAAATGCAGGCAGTTCAAATCCACTGGGCGCTCCTTGAATCAACTCAATGGCAAAGAGTTTGTTGTAGTTTTTTAGTAGTGACAAAAGCCTGAGTCTGGAAGTCTGATGGATTTCAGCTTCTTGAATTCTGACTTTCTGACTTAAGTTATTTCCATCCATGGGCCTCAATTTTCTCCTCTGTAAAACTGGAATAATAATGTCTACCTAATAGAATTCTAGAAGGAATGTCTTAGATACTATATGCAAAGCATGCACCACAGGGCTTGGCAGTAGGTGCTCAATAAATGGAAGTGATCACTTTTATAATGGAAGCAAGTAGGAAATGTGATTGGAAAGATTTGAATGAGGTTTTAAGAAAGCCTTGAATACCAGGACTTATTCTTGTTGACTCTGAGGAACCGTCGAAGACTTGAGAGTGGGGAAGTGACTTGATCCCAAGGAATTTGTCAGCTTGTTCCCTCAGTCTGGTCTGGGAAGGGAGCAAGAAGTCCTTGGCCCAGCAGCTCTTGAGTTAAAATCTTTGTCTGCATCTGAGTTATTTGTAACTCGCTGTCATGGCAACAAGTTTGGCAAAGGAGCCAGTGCTGCAAGCTCCTGACAGTAGGGAGGGGAGGGCAGTGGGAGAAGATGAAAGATTGGAAGCGGGGTGTCTGTGACCAGCGCCTCACTTTCCCCTGATTTGTTTGAAACGTTCAGCTGGAGATGAGGGTGAGAATCTTCCTGGGAGAACCATTAGATGTTGGAGACACTCCTGCCTAATCTCCTGATATTACAGATGTGAAAATAGGCCCAGAGAGGTCTAGCACATGGCTCAAGACCACTTATGAAGTCAGGGACAGAGACAGGGATGGACATTTTAAAAAGACTCAGGGCCACAGAACTGCAGCATAACAAAGTTGGAGAAGACCTTTGGAAACATTTCACCCACCTCCCACCAACACACACACACACACATTTCTGTTGTTGTTTATATGGGAAACCTGGGACCCAGAATGAGTTAGAACTGACTCAAGGTCTCACAGAAATTCAGACACTGACTTGAGACCAGCACCAGAGGCCTTGGGCCTTCCAGGACCTGGTACTTCCTGGGGAAGTGGCAGTCTGCAATCATGGTTCAGAGAAGCCCCTCACTGCTGACTGCAAAGATTGGTCCTTCCAGGATAAGACTTAGTTGGCTGCCTTGGCCTTTGACCCCCTCAATCCAACAAGCATGTGTTTGGGTCACATTTCCCCTCACCTCCCCACCCCATTTGTCTGTATGTATGTGTGGCGTCCTCCTACCTACACCAACCCTTTTGCACAAATGGCAGCCCACTCCCTCCACCCCCATTAGCACCCTGCCCTGTCCCAAACACACCTGCCACACACCTCCCCCTCCAAATCACCCACAGGGCCAAGCACTTCCTGAACATTCTGTTATGTAATTAAATCCTCACAATTATCATTCCCCTTCTTCCAGTTTAGCAAGTGGGAACCTAAAGGACCAGAGGAAGATAGTGACTGGCACAAGGTTGCACAGTGAGCATTAGCCCAATGGATCCTTCCTCCTCCAGAAAGGCATTTCTGCCCATTCAATCCCACACTGATTTCTCAGCCCTCAGAGTTCCTCCAACACTGATCTTTGTCGTAACCACCCCCTTGGCACTTTGCAATATGTGTTCTCTGTATTCTCTGTCTTATGTGCAGCCCAGACTCCTCTCTCATTGTTGCCAATCCCTCACGGGTCCAGTTGATCTTCTCCTTTCTGTCTCTTAAATCCCCCTCTTTCCAGGTCCCACTGCCATTGCCCTGCTCTAGCCTCAGCATCCCTCTCGTGGAAAATCCCAAGTCAGCTCGCTGGCCCCTGCTTCCAGACTGGCCATCTTCAACCTATTATTCTGCAGTGAGAGGGCTTTGAGGAAAAAGTCAACATATCACTTCCTTCTATGACACCCCCCTTCCCAGGGTAAAATTCTAGCTCCTTGCTTGGCCGTTAAGGTAGTCCACAATTCCGGCCTCTGCCAAACCTCTCAAGCCTCATCTCTTCCCACTCTTCGTCTCACACACTGTGCTCTGACCACTGAACTATCTACCAGTGCTTCCTAGAAGGTACCAGGCTTTCTCTTGTCTAGGTGACTTTGTAATTGCTGTTCCTTCTGCATGGAAGGCCCTTCACACTGACTCCCCAAACTGATGAACTCAACTCATTTGTCATTTCCCCCAAGCAGCCTACCTGGATTCCCAAGTTGGATTGGATCTTGTCCTCTGGGCTCCCACAGCCCCCAGAGCGCCCTTGTGCCCCTGCAGGGCGTGGACCTGATGTCTGGGGCTCTTTCTCCTATCAGATGGGAGGCTCCCTGAAGGCAGAACCTGGATCTGATTGTCTTTCTCTCTTCATAATTGTATACAACCTCACTTAAGAACAATTTTTTGTGTGTGGTGAATACGTGTATAATATGGAGTTCTGGTGGGGCAGTGATTAAAGCACTCAGCTACTAACCGAAAGGTCGGTGGTTCAAACCCACCAGCCACTCCAAGGGAGAAAGATGTGACAGTCTGCTTCTGTAAAAATTTACAGCCTTGGAAACCCTATGGGGCAGTTTTACCCTGTCCTATAGGATCACAGGAAACCCTGGTGGCGTAGTGGTTAAGTGCTATGTCTGCTAACAAAAAGGTCAGCAGTTTGACTCTACCAGGCACTCCTTGGAAACTCTCTGGGGCAGTTCTACTTTGTCCTATAGGGTTGCTACGAGTTGGAATCGACTCGATGACACTGGGTTATAGGATAACTGAGTCAGAATCGACTCAACTGCAGTGGGTTTTTAAAAAAATGTATATACACATGTATATATATATATACATATGTATACATATATAAATTTGTTATTTCAACATCTTTTACATGTACAATTCAGTGACATTAATTACATTTATCATGTTGTGCAACCATCACCACTATCCATTTCTAAATTTTTCCATCACCCTTAACAGAATTTGGATCGGGATTGCATTGTATCTGTAGATCGCTTTGGGTAGAACTGACATTTTCACAATGTTGAGTCTACTTATCCATGAGCAAGGTATGTTTTTCCACTTATGCAGATCTCTTTTGGTTCTTGCAGTAGTGTCTCGTAGTTTTCATTGTATAGATCTTTTACGTCTCTGGTTAGATTTATTCCTAAGTATTTTATCTTCTTGGGGGCTATCGTAAATGGTATTGATTTGGTGATTTCCTCTTCGAAGTTCTCTTTGTTGGTATAAAGGAATCCAACTGATTTTTGTATATCTTGTATCCTGAAACTTTGCTGAAATCTTCTATTAGTTCCAGTAGTTTTCTTGTGGATTCTTTGGGGTTTTCTGTGTAGAAGATCATATCAT
>NW_004444169.1:454957-456693 GCF_000243295.1 Trichechus manatus latirostris | reverse complement strand
TCCTTCCTTATCCTTTGTGGTGGATTTTACTTTAAAGTCTATTTTGTCAGAGATTAATATTGCCACTCCTGCTCTTTTTTGAGTGCTGTTTGCTTGATATATTTTTTTCCATCCTTTGAATTGTAGTTTGTTTGTGTCTTTAAGTCTAAGGTGTGTCTCTTTTAGGGAACATATAGATGGATCGTGTTTTTTTTTAATCCAGTCTGCCACTCCCTGTGTCTTTATTGGTGAGTTTTGTCCATTTATATTCAGTGTATTGACAGGTATGAGTTTAGTGCTGTCATTTTGATGTCTTTTGTGTGTGTGTGTGTGTGTGTTGTTGACAGTTTCTTTGTTCCACTTAATTTTCTGTGCTAAGACAATTTTCCTTCTGTATTTTCTTTTCATCTTTTTCATTGTTGTTGATTTTGTATTTGCTGAATCTTTATATTTTTCTTGTTTTTCACTTTGTTGTGTAGGATTATTAGTTTCCTTTGTGGTTATCTTAATATTTACCCTTGTTTTTCGAAGTTTAAACCAGTCTTTTATTTCTTTATTTCACCTTGACTTCCTCTCCATGTGAAAAATCTATGTCCACGTTTTTCAGTCCCTCTTTTTTGTTTTAATGCTGTCATATTTTACATATTGGCATCTCTATTTTCCTATTTTCAGTGTTTTAGCTTTGATTTCCTTTTGTGACTTCCCTATCTGGGTTGATATCTGGTTGCTCTGTCCTGTGTTCTAGTCTTGGGTTGTTATCTGATGTTATCGATTTTCTAACCAGAGTACTCCCTTTAGTATTTCTTGTAATTTTGGTTTGGTTTTTGCAAATTCCCTAAACTGTTTATCTGGAAATGCCCTAAATTCACCATCATATTTGAGAGACAGTTTTACTGGATATATAGTTCTTGGCTGGCAATTTTTTTACTTCAAGGCTTTATATATGTCATCCCATTGCCTTCTTGCCTACATGGTTTCTACTGAGTAGTCCAAGCTTAGTCTTATTGACTCTCCTTTGTAGATGACTTTTCGTTTCTCCCTAGCTGCTCTTAAAATTCTCTCTTTATCTTTGGTTTTGGCAAGTTTGATTATAATATGTCTTGGTGACTTTCTTTCGGGATCTACCTCATGTGGGGTTCAGTGAGCATCTTGGATAGATATCTTGTCATCTTTTAGGATATCAGCGAAGTTTTCTGACAACAAATCTTCAATTCTCTCTGTATTTTTTGTTATCCCCACCTGTTCTGGAAATCCAATCACTCGTAGGTTATTCCTCTTGATAGAGTCCCACATAATTCTTAGGGTTTCTTCTTTTTTAAAAAATCCTTTTATCTCATTTTTCCTCAAATGAGTTGGTGTCAAGTGCTTTATCTTCAATCTCACTAATTCTGACTTCCATTGCCTCAATTCTGCTCCTACGACTTTCTATTGAGTTGTCTAATTCTGAAATTTTATCGTTAATCTTCTGGATTTCTGATTGCTGTCTCTCCATGGATTCTTGCAGCCTGTTAAATTTGTGATTATGCTCTTCTCTAGTCTTCTTAAGTTCCTCTATTGCATGTTCTGCGTTTTGCTTAATTTCCTTCCTAATTTCTTGGTTCTGTATTGTGATGGTTAAGATAGTGTGTCAACTTGGCTGGGCCATGATTCTCCGTGTTTTAATTTAATCACTCCCATGATTGAATATACTGTGAGTAGCCAATCAGATGAAAGGAAGTCTCCTTGGGGGTGTGGCCCGCATCAGTATATAAGCAGAC
>NW_004444169.1:451501-453434 GCF_000243295.1 Trichechus manatus latirostris | reverse complement strand
TATCCTGAAACTTTGCTGAAATCTTCTATTAGTTCCAGTAGTTTTCTTGTGGATTCTTTGGGGTTTTCTGTGTAGAAGATCATATCATCTGCAAATAGAGACACTTTGACTTCTTCCCTACCGATTTGGTTGCCCTTTATTTCTTTTTCTAGCCTAATTGCTCTGGCTAGGACATCCAGCACAATGTTGAATAGGAGTGGTGATAAAGGACGTCCTTGTCTGGTTCCCATTCTCAAGGGGAATGCTTTCAAACTCTCTCCATTTAGGATGATGTTGGCTGTTGGCTTTATATAAATGCCCTTGATTATGCTGAGGAATTTCCCTTCTATTCCTATTTTGTTGATAGTTTTTATCATGAATGGGTGTTGGACTTTGTCAAATGCCTTTTCTGCATCGATGGATAAGATCATGTGGTTCTTGTCTTTTGTTTTATTAATGTGATGGATTACATTGATTGTTTTTCTAATGTTGAACCATCCCTGCATACCTGGTATAAATCCCACTTGATCATGGTGAATTATTGTTTTGATATGTTGATGAATTCTATTGGCTAGAATTTTGTTGAGGATTTTTGTGTCTATGTTCATGAGGGATATTGGGCTATAATATTCTTTTTTTTGTGGTGTCTTTACCTGGTTTTGGTATCAGGTTTATGTTGGCTTCATAGAATGAGTTTGGGAGTATTTCATCCTTTTCTATGCTCTGAAATACCTTTAGTAGTTAGTAGTGGTGTTAACTCTTCTCTGAAAGTTTGATAGAATTCTCCAGTGAAGCCATCCGGGCCAGGGCTTTTTTTTTTTGTTGGGAGTTTTTAAATTACCTTTTCAATGTCTTCTTTTGTTATAGGTTTATTTCGTTGTTCTAATTCTGTTTGTGTTAGTTTAGGTAGATAGTGAGTTTCTAGAAATTTGTCCATTTCCTATAGGTTTTCAAATTTGTTGGAGTACAATTTTTCATAGTATTCTGTTACGATTCTTTTAATTTCAGTTGGGTCTGTTGTGATATCACCCATCTCATTTCTTATTTGGGTTATTTGCCGCTTCTCCTGTTTTCAGATTGGCCAAAGATTTCTCAATTTTGTTGATCTTTTCAAAGAACCAGATTTGGTCTTGTTAACTCTTTCAATTGTTTTTCTATTCTCTATTTCATTTAATTCTGCTCTGATTCTAATTATTTCCTTTCTTCAGGTGCCTGAAGGCTTCTTTTGCTGCTCTGTTTCTACTTGTTCCAGTTGTAGGGTTAATATTTTGATTTTGGCCCTTTCTCCTTATTGGATGTGTGCATTTATTGTTATTAACTGATCTCTGAGTACTGCTTTCACTGTGTCCCAAAGGTTCTGGTAGGATATGTTTTCATTCTCATTTGATTCTATGAATTTCTTTATTCCGTCCTTAATTTCTTTTATAACCCAGTAGTTTTTGAGCAAGGTGTTGTTCAGTTTCCATGTGTTTGATTTTTTTCGTTAGTTTTTCTGTTACTGATTTCTACTTTTATGGCTTTATTGTCAGAAAAGATGCTTTGTAATGTTTCGATGTTTGGATTTTATTAAGGCTTGCATTATGGCCTAATATGTGGTCTATTCTGGAGAATGTTCCATGTGCATTGGAAAAGAAAGTATGCTTGGCTGCTGTTGGGTGGAATGTTCAGTATATGTCTATGAGATCAAGTTGGTTGATTGTAACATTTAGCTCTTCCGTGTCTTTGCTGAGCTTCTTTCTGGATGTTCTGTCCTTCACCAGAAGTGGTGTGTTGAAATCTCCTGCTATGATTGTGGAGCTGTCTATCTCTCTTTTCAATGTTGCTAGGGTTTGTTTTATGTATTTTGGAGCCCTGTCATTGGGTTCATAAATATTTATTATGGTTATGTCCTGCTGGTGTACTGACCCTTTAATCATTATATAGTGTCCTTCCTTATCCTTTGTGGTGGATTTTA
>NW_004444169.1:423481-451401 GCF_000243295.1 Trichechus manatus latirostris | reverse complement strand
CCCAGCCTAAGACATGTATATTAATCTTTTGTATTCTGCCTCCAGTAATTCCAAGAAATTTTCCTCCTCTGGAAAATTTCTAGATTCTTTATTTTGGGAGCTTGCTGAAGCCATCATGGTCTACCTCTTTATGTGATTTGATATTGACTGTTGTCTCCAAGCCATCAATAAGTTATTATATTTATTTGTTGTATGTTTGCTTACTGTGTCCTAGCTTCTTATTTTGTTTTGATACACTCTGAGGTATTTAGGGGTAAAAGTGCGTTATGTCTGAAACCGACTCTCAACTGCTTCAGGGGAAAAAATATATATATATATATATTTCGATTGACACAGTGGCTGCAACAATGGACACAAAGATAACAACAATTGTGACGATGGCGCAGGACCGGGCAACATTTCATTCTGTTGTACATAAGGTTGCTGTGAGTCAGAGCCCACTCACAGTACCTAACAACAACAACATACATATATTTGTTGTTGTTGTTGTTGTTGTTGTTAGGTGCCGTCAAGCTGGTTCCAACTCATAATGACTCTATGTACAACAGAACAAAACACTGCCCAGTCCTTCGCCATCCTCACTGTTGTTGCTATGCTTAAGCCCATCATTGCAGCCACTGTGTCAATCCATCTCATTGAGGGTCTTCCTCTCTTTAGCTGACCCTCTACTTTACCAAGCATGATTTCCTTCTCCAGGGACTGGTACCTCCTGATAACAAGTCCAAAGTATGTGAGATGAAGTCTCGCCATCCTGGCATTTAAGGATCATTCTGGCTGTACTTCTTCCAAGACAGACTTGTTCGTTCTTCTGGAAGTCCATGGTATATTCAGTATTCTTCCCCAACACCATAATTCAAAACAAAAAATTATCTTACCTAAACACAGAGCAATTATCAAAATCAGGAAATTCACATTGATCCAATACTATTTTTTATATATATATATATTCTACACAACTTATTCAGAGCTCACCATTTTCCTCAGTAATATCCTTTACAGCAAAAGAAAATCTTGAATCATGTGCAATCAGTTGTCATATTTCTTTAGTCTCCTTCCATCTGGAACAGTTTCTCAGTCTTTGTGTTTAACAACAGTGGCGTTTTTGAAGAGTAGAGGCTAGTTATTTTTAGATTGACCCTTAATTTGGGCTAGCCTGATCTTTCCTCATGATTAAATTCAAGTTTTGCATTTTTGGTAGAAATATCACAAAAGTGATTTTGTGTCCTTTTCAGTGCATTATTCAGGAAAAATATGATATCTATTTGTCCCATTAATGGTGATGCTAACTTTGATCATTTGGTTAAGTAGTATTCACCAGGTCTCTCCACTTTCACCCACAAGTTTTAGCATTCATTGTTGATTCTCACCTGTGTGGTTGCCAAATGGTGATTTTTCTAATGCCATCATTCTTTCTACATGTATTAGTTAGCTTCCTAGTGCAAGACAGACTTTTCTTTCTCCCACATTTATTTGTTGATAATATTATGGACTCATGGTTGCCTATTTAATTTGATGTGTATACCATATTACCATCTTTCTTTATTTTGATGTTCAAAATATCCCAGTTTTGGCAGCAGGAGGTCCTTCAGCCTGGCTCCTGTGACCTTTTGACTTGTCTCCATCTTTCTTTGAGTAGTTCTTTGTTTTGTGGCACCACAAGATGCTCCAGGCCCATCTTGTACTTTCCCTATCCTAGCCTGCAATCAGCCATTTTTTCAAGGAGTCCCCATTGTTTTTAGTAGAGAATGGCATTTAGAACCCCAAATCTGGGCACTAGGTGTTATAGCTGTATTTTAAGTGTTTGCTTTTTTATTTGAAAAAACAGGCGGGGGGAGGCTGAAGCCTCACTACCGACAGCCAAATGCTCTTCGTTGGAATTGCTGGTAGATGTGCAATATCTGCCTATAAAAGTTGTGGGGTGTTAGTGTCTTCTGACAGCAAGTTGCACCTTGGAATGTGATACCACAGAGATTCAGAGAAAGGAACTGGTTTGGAGGTAACTGGCAATGAGGTTGGGCTGGAACAGTTGAAAGAATAATGATAGCTAATAGTAACCCACCCAGAGGCACGTAGGAAGACAGGTCTAGTGATCTACTTCTGAAAGGTCACAGCCTTGAAAACCCTATGGAGCAGTTCTACTCTACATTCATGGGGTTGCCATGAGTTGGAATCGACTCCACAGCAAGTAACAATAACAACAACAACCATTTGGTGAGAACGTACTGTGTGCCAGATTGTGTGCTCGGGGCTTTACAAAACATCTCTGATCCCTACAGTAATTCTGGAAGGTGGAGCCATAACTGAGCCAGGATAAGAACACACGCAGAGAGAAAGATAGTGGGAGAGGCTATCAAAGAGGAAACAGCATATGTCTAGGTTTTGGAGAAAGTACTGTAATGTATCAGGTTAGGAATTTAAAGACTGAAGTTCTAATCCCAGGTCTGCCACCAGTGGAATTGTAAGATCTTGGGTATCAACATGGCTTCTTTGAATTTTAGTTTCATTGCCTGGCTACCTCACAAGGTTGTTATGAGAATCAAATTAAATAACGGCTCCAAAAACAGGTTGTAAACCCTAAAGGGCTACACAAAGGGAGGTGATTATTATTTACTTGGTCTAAAGAGACTGGAGTCTCCTCTTCTACCAGCGATCACAATTCTCTTGGAAATGCAATTGATCTAGGTAACAGAAGACTCCTGGGGTCCCCATATCTCTTCTTTTGCCATGTGCCAGGGAACATCTAGGACACTGTTTTAGCAAAATTTGAGTTAGTTAATGTGAGCAAACCCACCATGCTTTACATTTTCGTCCATTATTCTTGGTAACTGGGATAAGCAGCCTCTAAGATGGCCCCAGTGATCCAATGGAATGGAGAAAAGCAAAGACAGAAGAAGCAGACAGAGAGGAGATAAGGACTCCATTTGACTCTTGGTATTATTGATCCCCTTGTGTAATCTGCTTCCCTTGAGTGTGGGTTGGCCTAGTAACTTGTTTCTAACCAACAGAATGAAGCAAAGGTGATGAGATGTGACATTGTCATTAGGCTACATAAAATTGTGACTTACATCTTGCTAGCTGACTCTGTCTTGCTGGCTTTGATAAAGCAAGATTCCATGTTGGGGAGGCCCATGTAGTGAAGATCTGAAGGTCAACATCCAGCTAGAAGTTGAGGGTCTCATTGCAACCGTCCTTAAGGAACTGAAAATCTGCCAACAACCAGATGAGCTTCAAAATGGGTTCTTCCTCCATCAAGCCTTCTGATGAGACCCCCAGCCCTGGCCAACACTTTGATTGCAGCCTTGTGAGACCCTAAGAAGAGGACCCAGCTAAACTATTCAGGTTCCTGACCAGCTAAATTGTATTCAGGTTCCTGACCCACAAAACCCACAGATAAATAAATATGGTTTTTTTTCCCTAAGCCACTAAATTTATGGTAATTTGTTACTCAGCAGTAGTTAACTAATATGATAACAATCTTTTGGGGTCCCTGGGTGGCACAAACAGTTAAGCGCTTGACTACTAGCCAAAAGGTTGGGGGTTCAAACCCACCCAGAGACACCTTGGAAGACAGGCCTGGTGATCTGCTGCCAAAAGGTTACATACAGCCTTGAAAATCCTATGGAGCAGTTCTACTCTGCACACATGGGGTCACCATGAGCCTGAATCGACTTGACAGGAACTAACAACAACAACAACAGCAACAGCCATCTTTTATATAAACCCCTCTAGTCTATTATCTTCTGTATTTCATACAAGTCTGTGCTTTCACTCTCCTGAGTCCAACTTGCACTGCCTCTCTTTTTTCCAAACCCTTGCCTTTTTTACCCTCTGGAAACCTCATTTCATAGCTAAGAAGCTCCCCTATGGCATTGTAATGGTTAATGTTATGTGTCAATTTGGCTAGGCTATGATTATCAGTGGTTTGGCAGACATGATGTAATTATTTTCTATTTTGTGATCTGATGTGAGCAGTCCATCAGTTGAAAGGGGCGTTTCCTTGGGGGTGTTGCCTGCCTCCAGGATATAAATGGATGTTCTGGCAAAGCTCACTCTCTTTCTAGACCTTGCACTCTCCTTGTTGCTTGACCTTAGGTTCTTGGGACGTAAGCCAGCAGAGGCCTCCAGCCTGTGGCCTGACCTGCAGATTTGGGGTTCATCAGCCCCTGCAACCACATGAGCCAGCAGAGGTCTTCAGCCTGTTGCCTGACCCATGGATTTGGGACTTGCCAGCTCCCACAATTGTGTAAGCCGTTTTCTCGAAGAAAATTTCTCTCTATATGTATCTATACACACTTTACTAGTTTTGCTCCTCTAGAGAATCCAGACTAAGACAGGCATATAAAAGAAGATTTGAATAAATGGAGAGACATACCTGGTTTCTGGATAAGTAGACTCAATATTTGTAAAGATGTCTATTCTCCCCAAATTTATAAATTTAATGTAATCCAAATAATTTTTATTGACATTAAAGTTCTAAATTGTATCCCTTTAGAAGAATAAACAGCCAGAAATAACTAGGATATTTCTGAAAAAAGAAGAGTAGTGAGTACCAACCAGTCTTACCACTTGGTAAGGCTATAGGAATTAAAACACAACAGTACTGGTTCAAAACTGACAACTAGATCAATGAACACAATAGTAAGTTTAGAAAAAAGCATTCCATCTACAGAGAATGTAATATATTGAGAGATATTTTAATTTGGTGAAAAGAAGGATTATGCAATAAATGGTGTTGGGATAATTGGCTTGTGATTAGGCAAAAATAAAGCTGGATCTCTATCTCATTCCTTACACCAAAATAAATTCCAGATGCATCAAAATATAAATGTTAAAAAATCATCTATACATTAGTCATAATCACCATAAACTGGAAACAACTCCAGTGTTCATCAGCAGATGAATGGATAAGCTAACTGTGGTACATCCATACAATAGTATACTACTCAGTAATAAAAAAGAAAAAAATCCTTTTTTAATTTTGTTTTAGGTGAAAGTTTACTGTGCAAATTAGTTTCCCATTTAAAAATTTATACACATACTGTTTTGTGACATTGGTTGCAATCCCTGCAATGTGTCAGCATTCTCCCCCTTTCCCTTTACACTCCGGGCTCCCAGTGTCCATTCATCCAAAGTTTCCTGTCCTTTCCTGCCTTCTCCTCTTTGCTTTTGGGCAGGTGTTGCCCGTTTGATCTTGTGTACTTGACTGAACTAAGGAGCACATTCCTCACATGTGTTATTGTTTGTTTTATAGGCCTGTCTCATCTTTGGCCGAAAGGTGAACTTCAGTTTTGAGTTAGTAGGGTGTCCGGGGGCCATAGTCTCTGGGGTTCCTCGTCTCTGTCAAACCAGTAAGTCTGGTCTTTTTTTTTAATTTGAATTTTGTTCTACATTTTTCTCCCATCTTGTCTGGGAGATTATGATCTCTGTCAGAACGGTTGGTGGTGGTAGCCAGGCTGCATCTAGTTCTTCTATGCTCAGGCTGGTGGAGGCTGTGGTTCATGTGGTCTATTAGTCCTTTGGACTGATATTTTCCTTTTTCTTTCGTTTTCTTCATTCTCCTTTGTTCCGAATGTGATGGGACCAACAGATGTATTTTAGATGGCCGCTCGCAAGCTTTTAAGACCCCAGATGCTACTCACCAAAGTAAGACGTAGAACATTTTCTTTAGGAACTATGTTATGCCAATTGAGCTAGATGTCCCCCGAGACCATGGTCCCCAGCCCTCAGCCCCAGTAACTCAGTCCCTCAAGGTGTTTGGATGTGTTTAGGAAGCTTCTATGGCTTTGCCTTAGTCAAGTTGTGTTGACTTCCCCTGTATTGTGTGTTGTTTTTCCTTTCACCAAAGTTAACATTTGTCTACTATCTAGTTATTGATTTCCCTTTCCACCCCTCCCCTCCCTCGTAAGCATAAAAAAGAATGAATTATTGATGCAGGCAACAACTTGAATGAATCTCAAAATCATTATGCTGAGTGAAAGAAGTCTGATATAAAAGGTAGATACTCATGATTCCATTTATAAAATGTTCAGTAATGGGTAAAACCAATCTATCGTGATAGAAGTCAGAGCAGTGGCACTTTTGGGACAAGGTTGATGTGAAGGGTCATGAGGGAACCTTTTATGGTGATGGAAATATTCGCTATCTTGATAGAGATATGGGTTATACTAGTACATGCTTTTGCCAGAACTGATAGAACTTTTCACTTAAGACCTGTGTGTTTTGATACATACAAATGATACCACAATAAAAAGTTATTATAATAATATTCATAAAATTAGAAGAAAACTTAAGTAGTTATTTTTATAGTCTAGGGCAAGAAAGGTCTTGCTCAGTGTGACACAAATCCTAGAAACTGTAACGGAAAATATAGATGATGTTTTCAATCTATTTTGTTATATTATTTTCTTTTATTTTGTTGAATAGGTAATACATTTTCATGGTCTGGTTAGCTGAATAATGATCCCCCAGAGCTGTCTACATCCTAATCCCTGGAATCTGTGAGTATGTTACCTCACATGGCAAAAGGGAACTTGCAGATGTGATTAAGTTAAGAATCTTGAAATGGGGAGGTGTAAAATGGTAGGAGTAGCATCACAGCCTGTTTAATATCAGGGGATAATAAGAATCAAGATCAGCCCAAAGATGATACCTATGAGGTGGAGGTCAGACATACCTCCATTCTCCAAACTTTTTACCAATTCTGACACCAGCCATTCTCCTCACGGCACTCTCTACATTTCTGCAGCATTCAATAATTAGTTGCAATCACCACACAGAACTCACAGATCATATATACAGTTAAGTTGTTTATTAAGGAAGCAACAGGGTACAACTCAGGATCAGGATCAACAGGTTACAACTCAGGGTCAGGATCAGGAAGCATGTAGGCAAAACACTGGAAGGCTCCCCTGAAGTAGAGAGCACATCCCTTCAGTGAAGAACAGCTCTTTCAGCCTTGCAAGGAAGCAGGCACTTTTCTCTGACATGCATGCCCCCTCTCAGCCATGCAGGCCTCCTCTTAGCCCCCTGAGGACAGGCTTCCTCTCAGCCGCCTCAGGACAGGCCTCCTTTTGGCACCCTGAGGACGGGGTCCTCTCGACCCCGAGGACAGGCCTCCTCTTGCCCCATGGGAACAGGCCTCTCTGCCTTTGGCCTTCCTGTCATCAACCTCTCCACTGCTAACTGACCCAGCTCATAGCCAGTGTAGCAGTTTTGTTCAGCTCTCTTAGCTGCATTCCTAGCAGCAGGTTTCTGCCATCACCACCAACTCTGCAGCAGGCCCCCTTCCATGCCTCTCATTGTCTTCAGTATTATAGCCCTTGACCTGTGTTACAGCTCTTTTAGAAGTTTCCTTGTCTCCTCTCTGTCTGCTTCTTCTGTCTTGCTTTTTCTCCTTTCTGTTTCTTTCTGCTTCCGTCTGAAAAACCTCTGTGGAGTTGGCTGCATATAAACACAAACTCCTCTTCAATTTCAAGGTATGGCCCTCCTACCAGGGCTGCAAACTGACCAATCCGCTCTTGGTAGGCCACAGACAATTCATTTGTCTAGTCTATAGTTACTTAATTTGCATAATATATTGACCAATCCCTGCAAGGTGCATACCAATCACAGGGCAGGCTGCAACCCAGGAACAGACAAAAAAGTATCAAACCTCAAGTTGTTTACAGCTTATCCAGGAAATGTTAATCAACCTAGACAAAGGTAATAAACTCCCTGGGGTAGAAAACTAGGGCAAAGGTAACTCCTCAGGGCTTAGGAGAAAAATCTCTCAAGCTGTTTTTCCAAAGAATCAAGGCAAAAGGCCACATAAAGGAACTCATTTCACCACAGAAGTGTATCCTGAATTATCCAGGTGGGCCCAATATAATCACAAGGGTCCTTATACGAGGGAGTCAGGAGAAGAAAAAGAAGGTGATGTTATAATGGAAGCAGAGGTCAGACAGGAGAGAGGTTCAGAGTGCTACACTGCTGACTTTGAAGAGTTAGGAAGGGGCCATGAGCCAAGGAATGCAGGTGGCCTCTAGAAACTGGGAAGGCAAGGAACAGATTCACCCCTAGAGCTTCCAAGACTGTAAGATAATAAATTTGTGTTGATTTAAGCCATTAAGTTTGTGGTAACTTGTTACAGCAATAATAGGAAACTAAACACACAGTTAAAAAGAAAAACTATAGAAAGGTGTACTCTGAGAAGTATCACTTGTACCCTCTCCTATCCATCTGTTCCCCCTTGAACTCTACATGTAAACGTTATTAATTTCTCGTTTGTCCATGTAGTGTATTTTTATGCAAATATGAGCAAATGTGAATGTTTATTGTTATTTCCTCCTTTCTTACACAAAGATTAACATGTCATATATACTGTTTTGCACCTCACTTTTTTTCATTGACCAATATAATGATAGATACATTTAACGGTGTAAAAATGTAAACTTCTGTTTAGTGAATGAAACTATAAATAGTCAAAAGATAAACTTGGAAAAATATTTGCATGCAACCCACAATAAAAATTAAAGAACTAATTATCCATCAATAAGGAATTGCTCAAATAAATTATGTTGCATCCATATAATGGAATATTCATCACCACACCACTGTCATTCAAACACATGAGAAATGTAGGGAGGAAATTAGAATTGGACGATGGTCAAACAGAATTTTAGCCCCACCTTAAAGATTTAAAAAATTTTAAAGAGAACTTATTTCTGTATTATAGTGTAGTTAAAAATGAAAATAGGGAAAAAAGAACAAGAAAAGTATAGATCTATATACCTTTGAACGATGTCAAATATATAGTACTGAGTGAAAAAGTCACGTGAAAAACAGCATGTAGAGTATGACCCTATTTTTGACTAAAAATTTATTACTATTAGCGTAGAAAAATATATAGAAGAAGAATATATGCCAAACTATTAATAATAGTTATCTCAGGGGTGTAGGATTCTGAAAGACTTTTTACTTTCTATGTTAAATGTTACTGTAGTTGAAATTTTATAACATGTATGTATCACTTTCATAATCAGAAAAACAGTTGAAGACATATATTTTAAAATATTTGACCCTCCCATAGCCTTTACTTTATTAACTACACGAAGACATTTGACTGTGTGACTCATAACAAATTATGGATAACATTGCAAAGAATGGGAATTTCAGAACACTTAATTGTGCTCATGCGGAACCTGAGCTCCTGAGGCAGCAGTTCAAACAGAACAAGGTGGCACTGTGTGGTTCAAAATTGGAAAATGTGTATGGCAGTGTTATATCCTTTTGTCTTACTTATTCAATCTGTATGCTGAACAAATCCAAGAACCCGGACTATATGAAGAAGAATGCAGCATCAGGACAAGAGGAAGATTCATTAACAGCCTGAATATACAAATGACACAACCTTGCTTGCCAAATATGAAGATAACTTGGAGCACTTACTGATGAATGTCAAAGATTACAGCCTTCAGTATGGATTACATGTGAATGTGAAGAAAATGAAAATTCTCACAACTGGTCCAATAAACAACACCATCAGAGATGAAGAAGAAATTGAAGTTGTCAGTGATTTCATTCTATTTGGATCAAAAATCAATGTTCATGAAAGCAGCAGCCAAAAAATCAAATGACATATTGCTTTTGGAAGATCTGCTGCAAAAGACTTCTTTAAAGTTTTAGAAAACAAAGATGTCACTTTGATAAATAAGGTGTATCAGACCCAAGCCATGGTCTTTTCAATCACCTCATACGCATGCAAAAACTGGATAATGAAAAAGGAAGACAGAAGTAGAATTGATGCATTTGAACTGTGGTGTTGGTGAAGAATATTGAAGGTATCCATGGATTGCCAAAAGGATGAACAAATCAGTTTTAGAAAAACTTTGACTCAGTTACTTTGGATGTGTCATCAAGAAATACCGACCACTAGAAAAGGACATATTTGGTATGATCCTCATTGAACACCTTCAATGAGATGGATTGACACAATATCTACAACAATGGACTCAAACATACCAATGATCATGAAGATGGCACAGGACCAGGCAACATTTTGTTCTGTTTAGATAAGGTCACCATTGAGTTGGAGCTAACTCAACTGCAACTAACAACAACCTTCTTTACTGGTCAGCGTTCTTGATTGCAAACATCAGAGATGACTCTGGTTAACTGTAGCAGAAAATGAAATTATTAGAAGATGTGGTAAAGTCATTTGCTGTTTGCTGAATACCCATGTGCTCCCGCACATGTCCCAGTCCTTTTAGAATTAGACAGGGCCATGCTCTGGCCAATGGGCTGTGCATTTAAGAACTGGTACTTACCCAAAACTATAAGGATCATAGAAGAAAAAATAGGGTCAATGCTAGAGGCCCTAATACACGGCATAAATAGTATACAAACCATAACTAACAATACACAAACACCAGAAGATAAGCTAGATAACTGGGATCTTCTAAAAATTAAACACTTATGCTCAACAAAAGACTTCACCAAAAGAGTGAAAAGAGAACCTACAGACTGGGAAAAAAAATTTTGCCTATGACATATCCAACAAGGGTCTAATCTCTAAAATCTGTAGGAAAATACAACACCTCTACAACAAAAAGAAAAATAATCCAATTAAAAAATGGGCAAAAGATATGAACAGACACTTCAGCAAAGAAGACATTCAGGCGGCTAACAGACACACGAGGAAATGCTCGTGATCACTAGTCATTAGAGAAATGCAAATCAAAACTACAATGAGATACCATCTCACCCCGACATTACTGGCACGAATCAAAAAACCAGAAAATACCAAATGTTGGAGAGGCTGTGGGGAGATTGGAACTCTTATGCACTGCTGGTGGGAATGTAAAATGGTACAATCATTTTGGAAAATGATATGGTGCTTCCTTAAAAAGTTAAAATTAGAAATACCATATGATCCAGCTATCCCACTCCTAGGAATATATCCTAGAGAAACAAGACGGTCTGACGAATAGACATATGCACACTCATGTTCATTGCAGCATTATTCACAATAGCAAACAGATGGAAACAACCTAAGTGCCCATCAACAGATGAATGGATACACAAACTATGGTACATACATACAATGGAATACTATGCAGCAATAAAGAATCATGATGAATTTGTGAAACATCTCACAACATGGATGAATCTGGAGGGCATTATGCTGAGTGAAATAAGTCAATCACAAAAGGACAAATACTGTATGAGACCACTATTATAAAAACTCATGGAAAGGTTTACACACAGAAAGAAACAATTTTTGATGGTTATGAGGGAGGGGAGGGAAAAACACTAAATAGACAATAGATAAGTGGTAACTTTGGTGAAGGGTAAGACAATACACAATAGTGGGACAGTCAGCACAACTTGACCAAGGTAAGGTCATGGAAGCTCCATAGACACATCCAAACTCCTTGAGGGACCAAATTACTGGGCTGAGGGCTGGGGACTATGGTTTCAGGGGACATCTAGCTCAATTAGCATAACATAGTTTATAACGAAAATGTTCTAATTCTACTTTGGTGAGTAGTGTCTGTAGTCTTAAAAGCTTGTGAGAGGCCGTCTAAGACACTCCACTCGTCCCACTTCGTCTGGAGCAAGGGAGAATGAAGAAAACCAAAGACATAAGGGAAAGATTAGTCCAAAGGACTAATGGACCACAACTACCACGGCCTCCACTGGACTGAGTCCAGCACAACTACATGGTGCTCGGCTACCACCACCGACTGCTCTGACAGGGATTACAATAGAGGGTCCCGGGCAGAACTGGAGAAAAATGTAGAACAAAATTCAAACTCACAAAAAAAGACCAGACTTACTGGTCTAAGAGAGACTGGAGAAACCCAGGGAGTATGGCCCCAGGACACCCTTTTAACTCTGTATTGAAGCCACTCCTGAGTTTCAGCCTTCAGCCAATTATTAGACAGGCCTGTAAAAAAAAGGAGACAAAATGGGCACACCAACCCAGGGGCAAGGAGGAGAAGGCAGGAGGGGACAGGAAAGCTGGTAACGGGGAACCCAAGGTCAAGAAGGGGAGAGTGTTGACACATTTTGGGGTTGGCAACCAATGTCACAAAACAGTATGTGTATTAATTGTTTAATTAGAAACTAATTTGTTCTGTAAACCTTCATCTAAAGCACAGTAAAAAAAAGTTCAGAAAAAAAAGAACTAGACTCAGTCTTCTAGCTCTCTCGTCTTCTGCTATGGCAACCATGGAGGCCTCAGGTGCTAGATGAGACAGCCACAAGATGATGGAGATTCCATCAACCTGGATCCCTGAGTTACAGCTTGGAAGCGAGGTGTCCTGAAAAGCCACTGCAACTGCAGTAGATTTTGCATAGCAAGGAATAAACTTGTATGTGTTCAGTCATTGAGATTTCGGATTTATCTATTATCAAAACATATAATAGAAAAAGGTGTCAGATAATCCACAGGATCTATGAAGGCCTCAGGAACCAGGTGGGGTCAGGAACCAAGGTTGGCACGACATGACACAGCTAACACTTTTCTACAGAAACGGTCTGATAGAATCATGCTGCTGCCACCATTGCCACTGAACACTTGCCACTATGCAGCTCGACCCTGCTTCCCCTTGATACTATTGCTGTACTACCAGATTCTTGACCCTGCAATAGCTGCCTTGAAAATTGATCCTGCACACCTTTGTGTCACAACCTCAAAATTCAAAGTTCCAGACAGGATTATGTGATTGACTGGACTGAGGTCATATGCCTATGTACTAGCTACCAAGGGATGGGGAGAAAAAAATATATGCCTGCCCCTGGTTTCAGTAGTGAATGATGGGGCCCTGCCTCCAAACTTATCTTGGGATTCCTCCCAAATAGGAAAGGCGTTTGAATACTGGACAGTAAAAATGCCAATGTCCAACCCAGTCTTCAGCTGCTTCTCTGACCAATCATTCACCGCCTTGACTTAACTGAAACTTGCTTCTCCCCTGAATAGTGGAAATCTGCCTAGTCTGCATCTATGTAGCCAATAATGTCCTCAACTCATATGCCTTGTCATCTTTCCCTCACAGTCCCAACCCTGGATGAATACCACTCTCCACCTTCTCAGTGTCCATCCTGGGCTCACACAATTGCTCAGGCACAAAAAATTCATGGTCCCCAAACTCCACTGGGCCCTCTAAGGTGTCTGGCATCACTGTTTCCTGGGTCAGTTCTCCAAGTTTCCATAGAAGCTTTACCAAAATGCCATTTTCCTCAGTCTTCCCATACCTCCACTCCCCTTACCCTCAGCATAAGACCTCACCTCTTATTTCACTGAAAATAAAAGACCTCAGACAGGAATACCCTCAATTCCTTGCCACAAACTACCTGCAAACTAGTGAGCTTCTCCACCTGTCCCCCCGTCGCTCCTTCCCCCCTGTCACAGTGGAAGAGGTGTTTTTCTTCCTGCTGACTAGTCCTTCCACTGGTGTCCAATTACCTGTTACCTCCTCAGGAACCTTTATCTTCCATATCCTCTCTCCCTTCTATATCTTTATCCTCTCCCTCTCTCCTGACTCAGCCTGTAAACACATTCAAGTCTCTTGCATCTTAAAAAACCATTGCCTCATTTACAACAGCATCAAAAACAATAAAATACTGAGGAATAAGTTTAATCAAGGAGGAGCAAGTCTAGTACACTGAAAGCTACAAAACATTACTGAAGAAATGAAAAACCAAAACCAAAACCAAAACCAAAAACCAAACCCATTGTCGTCGAGTCAATTCTGACTCATAGCAACCCTATAGGACAGAGTAGAACTGCCTCATAGGGTTTCCAAGGAGTGGCTGGTGGATTCGAACTGCCGACCTTTTGGTTAGCAGCCAAGCTCCTAACCACTATGCCATGAGGGCTCCAAATTAAAAAAGACCTAAATAAATGGAAAGACATCCCGTGTTCATGGATTGGAAAAGTTAACATTAAGATAGCAATACTACTTGTCATGGATTGAATTGCATCCCCCCAAAATATGTATCAATTTGGTTAGGTCATGATTCCCGGTATTGTATGATTGTCTACCTTTTTGTCATCTGATGTGATTTCCCTATGTGTTGTGAATCCTAATCTCCGCCTGCGGTTGATGAGGAAAGATTAGATTATGTTACAGAGGATTAGGGTGGGATGTAACACCCTTAATAACGTCACATCCCTGATCCAATGTAAAGGGCGTTTCCCTGGGGTGTGGCCTGCATCACCTTTTATCTTACAAGAGATAAAAGGAAAGGGAAGCGAGCAGAGAGTTGGGGACTTCATACCACCAAGAAAGCAGCGCCAGGAGCAGAGCGCGTCCTTTAGACTCGAGGTTCCTGCGCTGAGAAGCTCCAAAACCAGAGGAAGACTGATGACAAGGACTTTCCTCCAGAGCTGACAGAGAGAGAAAGTCTTCCCCTAGAGCTGGCACCCTGAATTCGGACTTGTAGCCTACTAGACTGTGAAAGAATAAATTTCTCTTTGTTAAAGCCATTCACTTGTGGTATTTCTGTTATAGCAGCACTAAATGACTAAGACAGTACCCAAAGCAATCTACAGGTTGAATGCAATCCTTATCAAAATTCTAGTGAATTTTTTGCAGAAATGAAAAAGCTGATCTTAAAATTCATACAGAATTGCAAGGGACCCTGAATAACCAAACCAATCTCAAAAATAAAAAATTTGGAGGACTCACACTTCCCAATTTCAAAGCTTACTACAAAGCTACTGTAATCAAAACGGTGTGGTACTGGCATAAGGACAGACATATAGATCAATGTAATAGAATTGAAAGACCATAAATAAACCCATACATCTATGATCAATTGATTTTCAACAAGCGTGCCAAGACAGTTCAGTGGGGGAAAGAATAGTCTCTTCAACAAAGAGTTCTGGAACAACTGTATATCCACATACAAAAGAATGAACTTGGATCCCTACCTCATACCATATACAAAAATTAACTCAAAATGGATAAATGACCTAAATGTAGGAGCTACATTGATGAAACTCTTAGAAGAAAACCTGGGAGTAATATTCATGACCTTGGATTTGGCAATGGAGTTTTAGATATGACACCAAAAGCACAAGCAACAAAAGAAAAAAATAGGTAAATCGGGCTTCATCAAAACTAAAAAGTTTTCGTGCATGAAAAGATATCATCAAGAAAGTGAAAACACAACCTACAGAGTGGGAGAAAATATTTGAACATCACATATCTGATAAAGGACTTGCACCAAGAATATATAATGAACTCTTACAACTCAACAACAAAAAGACAACCCAATTTAAAAAATGGGCAAAGGACTTGAACAGACATTTCTCTAAAGAAGATATACAAATAAATGGCCAACAAGCACATGAAAAGATGATCAACATTAGTCACTAGGGAAATGCAAACCAAAACACAATGAGATACCACTTCACACCTACTAGTATGTCTATAATTTTAAAAATGGAAAATAACAAATGTTGACAGGAGGTGGGGAAATTGGAACCCTCATACATCACTGGTGGGAATGTAAAATGGTGCAGCCACTGTGGAAAACAGTTTGGTGGTCTTTAAGAAGTCAAACATAGAATCACCATTACGTCTCAGGAATTCCATTCCTAGATATATATCCAAAAGACTTGAAAACAAGTATTCAAACAGATACCCATATACGAATGTTCATAGCAGTACTATTTGAACAGCCAAAAGGTGGAAACAATCCACGTGTCCATCAACGGATGAGTGGATAAACGTAGTATACACATACAATGGAATATTATTAATCCATAAAAAGGAATGAAAGATTGATACATGCTACAACATGGATGAACCTTGAAAACATTATGCTAAGTAAAAGAAACCAGACATGAAAGGTCACATATTGTATGATTACATTCATGTGAAATATCCTGATTAAGTAAATCCATAGGAACAGAAAGTAGATTTGTGGTTGCTGGAGGCTGAGGACAGGAGGGAATGGGGAGTGACTGCTTAGTTGGTAATGGCTCTCCTTTTGGAGTGATGAAAACGGTTTGAAACTAAATAGAGGTGGTGGTTGCACAACATTATGAATGTACAAAATGCCACTGAATGATACACTTCAAAATGGTTACTTTTAGGTTGTATGAATTTTACTTCAATTAAAAACAAAAACAAAAAATAAATCATTGCCTCCATTTTTAAAAAAGTTAAACATAAATTTACCATATGAGCCAGCAATTCCACTCCTAGATATCTACCCAAGAGAAATGAAAACATATGTCCACACAAAAAATTGTACATGAATGTTCATAGAAACATTATTCAGAATGGTCAAAAGGTGGAAACAACCCAAATGTCCTTCAAATGGTGACTGCATAAACAAAATATGGTATATCCATGCTATTTGGCAATAAAAGGCAATGGAGTACCGATACATCCTACACCATGGATGAACCTCAAAGACATGCTCAGTTAAAGATGTCAGGCACAAAAGAACACATATTATGATTCCATTATATGAAATTTCAAAAAAATGCAAATCTATATAGAGAGATTAGTGGTCATCTGGGGCTGCGGCTGAGAAGTGCAAATGGGCGACAGATCTTTTTGGCGTAACAAAAATGTTCTCAAAGTGGATCGCGGTGATAGTTGTACAACCCTGCAAATATGCTAAAATTCATTGAATTATAGATTTAAAATGGCTGAATTTATAGAAGAATAATGTGCAGAAGGTAGGGGGATATAGGAACTATCTGTACTTTCTGCACAGTTTTTCTGTGAACCAAAACTCCTGTAAATATAAAGAGTATTAAAAAATAGATAAATTTTATTCTGTGTAATTATACCTCAATAAAGCTGTTTGAAAAAAAACAACAACAACATTGCCTCAGCCCCTCGTCACTCTCTAGCTTCTGCCTTATTTCTCTCCTCCCTGTCATGGGCAAACAGCTTGGCAGAGTTGTTTACACTCCTATTCATACTTCCTCACCTCCTAATTACTTTTTTCTTTTTAACCTTTTTTTCCTCTGGTCACCTCTTAACCCATTGCGTTTTGCCTTCCACTCCCACTTTCCCAATCCATTGCAATTTGCCATCCACCCCCAATAGGGAAACTGCTCTCAGCAAGGCTACAAGTGACCTTGTTGCTAAATCTGGTGAAGGTTTTCAGACTTTGCTTTGTATGATATTTGACACTGTTGACCACTCCCCTAAGGCATTTGGAATATGATTTGCCCTTGGCTTTTATAACACCACACTCTCCTGGTTTCACTCTTTGCTTCTTGGTCCCTTTTGTGGCCCCTCTTCTTCTGCCATTTGCTTAATGTTGATGTTTGATGAAGTTATGCCCAAAGGACGTTTTCTCTTCTCACTCTGTACAGTCTTAGTGGGCCATCTCATCCATTTCTATATCTTTAATAACCATCTACATGCTGATGACTCTCAGCTCTATAGCTCCAGCCTGTATTTCTTCCCAGAACTCCAGATCCATATATCCAACTGCCTCCTAGATACCTCCTCTTGGATGTCCCACTGACACTTAAAACTCAGCAGACCCAAAATTGAATTCAGTATTTTTCCCCTGAAACCTATTACTCTTTATGTGTTCTCTGTCTCAGTGAATGGTTCCATCATCCACCCAGCTACCTCAGCAATAAACCCAAGCTTCCTCTTTGACTCACTCTGTGAACCACCACATGCAATCCATTCACTAATCATGTTGACTTTTTAATACACTTCATTTTTTAGAACAGTTTGAGGTTTACAGAAAAATTGCACAGAAAGTACAGAGTTCCCATATCTCCTCCCATCCCCAAGTTTCTCCCATTATTAACATCTTTCCTTAGTGTGGTACATTTGTTATAGTTGATGATCATGTTGAGTTTTTACCTTTTCCAATTCAGAGATTCTACGTAGGGGGTTCATGGAACCTGGAGGGGTTCACCATGAACATGGTGAATTGTAGGCAAAATTTGGTGTGATTGTGTGTATTAGCATTTTTCTGGGGAGAGTGACCAGGCCATAGCTTTCATCACATTCTCAAAGTTAAGAGCCATTGCTCTAAGCCCATCCATCCCTCTTTATCCACTCTCCCACTCTGTGACCAGATGTAGTCACTACAGAGTACTATTTCTCCCTACTAACAGTCTCTCTGCTCTTTTAGGGCCCTAAATAAGGAGGGGATATTGCTGAGGCAAAGACAGAGACTAACAAGGCTGGATGCACTCTGCCCCAAGGGGCTCCTGTGTGCCTTCGTGGCCTGCATCTTTCCCTGCTTTCTGCCACTGGATCATTTATTCTCTTTTCCTTTTCCTTCCCTCCCCCATCTCTCCTCCCTCATCTTCTCCTTTTCTATTTTCCTCATTCTTCTTCCTTCCTCTTTCCCTTCTCTGTCTTCTCCCTCATGCTTCATTGACACACTAATTATAGGGTAATTGGGTCTTTGACACACATAACTTGAAACCTTTTAAAATCAAGAGGCAGCATTCTCCTTGTTCATTGGCTGTCACTTAGAGAGAGTCCCCAGAACCCCCTCCATAGGAGAGGAAAGGAGAATGAGGGAGCTTGACCTTGGAGGTGTGGGATAAGTAAGTAGGGAGACCACAGCCCCAAGTATAGCTGTAGTTGTTGTTTTTAGGTGCCGTCAAGTCGGTTCTGACTCATAGCAACCCTGTGTACAACAGAAGGAAACACTACGCCATCCTCACAATCTTTACTATGTTTGAGCCCATTGTTGCAGCCACTGTGTCAATCCATCTTGTTGAGGGTCTTCCTCTTTTTTGCTGACCCTCTACTTTACCAACATGATGTTCTTCCTTCTCCAGGGACTGGTCTCTCCTGGTAACATGTCCAGAGTACATGAGACAAAGTTTTGCCATACTCACTTCTAAGGGGCATTCTGGCTGTACTTCTTCCAAGACAGATTTTGTTCCATCTTATAGCAGTCCACGGTGTATTCAATATTCTTTGCCAACTAACAAAGCTTATTAAGAAAATGTTCTACCTCCTACTTTGGTGAGTAGCGTCTGGGGTCTTAAAAGCTGGCAAGTGGCCATCTAAGATGCATCAATTGGTCCCAACCACTTGGAGTAAAGGAGAACGAAGAACACCAAAGACACAAGGAAAGTATTAGCCCAAGAGACAGAATGGGCCACATAAACCAGAGACTCCATCAGCCTGAGACCAGAAGAACTAGATGGTGAGATGGTGCCTGGCTACCACCAATGAACGTCCTGACGGGGAACACAACAGAGAGTCCCTGATGGAGCAGCAGAAGGATGGAGTGCAGAACTCAAATTCTAGTAAGAAGACCAGACTTAATGGTCTGACTGAGACTGGAGGTACCCCGGAAAGCATGGCTCCTGAGCTCTCTATCAGCCCAGAACTAAAACAATTTCCGAGGCCAACTCTTAAGACAGTAATTGGACTGGACTGTGGGACATAAAATGATACTCGTGTAGAGTCTGCCTCTTAGTCAAGTAGATACAAGAGACTAAAGGGGCAGTTTCTGTCCAGAGGTGAGATGGGAAGGCACAGAGGGTTAGGAGCAGGTTGAATGGTCATGGGGAATCAGGGGCGGAAAGGAGGAGTGTCCTGTTGCAGAATGGGGTGAGCAATTAGGGTCACATAAAAAGATATAAAAATTTTGTATGGGAGACTAACTTGAAATGTAAACTTCATTTAACTACAACAATAAAAAAAATTCTTTGCCAACACCACAATTCAAAGGCATCAATTCTTCTTCAGTCTTCCTAATTCATTGTCCAGCTTTCGCATGCATACGAAGCGATAGCTGTAGTGGGTTAGGAGAAATATGTGGGGCAGGCCAAGGAACCATAGACCTTATAATCTTTGATTAAAGCTTAAAGTTTGGCAGAAATTTTGAAAGTTATCTAAACCAATCTTCCTCCCATTTCTTACAGATAGCTCTTCTTGATTCGTTTCTTTTCCTCACTCTGTACATCCATCAACAAAGTCTGTTGGCTCTACCTCAAAATATATTCCATTCTGTTTATTCATCTGCATGTCTATTGTTTCTTCGATATCACACTCTTGTTTACTGTAGCTTTTATACTACTGTCGCTGTCTTAAAATCAAGTAGTGTGAGTCTTCCAACTTTGTTCTTCTTCTTTGGTAACATTTTGGTTATTCTAGGTTTCATGGATTGAATTATGTCCCCCCAAAAATGTGTGTATCAATTTGGCTGGGCCATGATTCCTGGAATTGTGTGATTTTCCTGAATGTTGTAAATCCTGCTTCTATGATGTTAATGAGGGAGAATGGGTGGCAGTTGTGTTAGTAAGGCAGGACTCAATCTACAAGATTGGATTGTGTCCTGAGGAAATCTCTTGAGATATAAAAGAGACAAGTGATCAGAGAGACAGGGGGGCCTCATACCACCAACAAAGCAGTGCCAGGAGCAAAGCATGTCCTTTGGACCCGAGGTCCCTGCGCGGAGAAGCTCCTAGTCCGGGGGAACTTTGATGAGAAGGCTGACAGAGACAGAAAGCCTTCCCCTGGAGCTGACTCCCTGAATTTGGACTTTTAGCCTACTTTACTGTGAAGAAATAAATTTCTCTTTGTTAAAGCCATCCACTTGTGGTATTTCTGTTATAGCAGCACTAGATGACTAAGACATTAGGTCTTTGGCTTTTCCATATAAACCTTAGAATCAGTTTGTTGATATCTATAAAATAGCTTGCTGGGATTTTGACTGAAATTGTATTGAATCTATAGATCAAGTTGAGAAGAACTGCTAATCATAACAACATCGAATCTTCCAATCCATGAACACAGAATATCTTTACATTTATTTAGATCATCTTTGGTTTCTTTAGTCTGTGTTATGTAGTTTTCCACATATAGATTGTATACATATTTTGTTAGATTTATGGCTAAGTATTTCACTTTTTGGTGCTATTTTAAGTAGTGTTTTTTTAAATGTTGTGCTTTAGGTGAAAGTTTACAGTGCAAATTAGTTTCTCATTAAAAAATTTACACACAATTTGTTTTGTGCCATTGGTTGCAATCCCGGCATTGTGTCAACTCTCTCCCCTTTCCCTTTACACCTCGGGTTCCCCACGTCCATTCGTCCAGTTTTCCTGTCCCTTCCTGCCTTCTCATCTTTGCTTTTGGGCAGATGTTGCCCATTGTATACTTGACTGAACTAAGGAGCACGTTCCTCACGTGAGTTATTGTTTGTTTTATAGGCCTGTCTAGTCTTTGGCTGAAAGGTGGACTTTGGGAGTGGCTTCAGTTCTGAGTTAGCAGGGTGTCCGGGGGCCATAGTCTCAGGGATTCCTCCAGTCTGTCAGACCAATAAGTCCAGTGTTTGTTTTGTGTGTGTGTGTGTGTGAATTTGAATTTTGTTCTACATTTTTCTCTCGCTGTGCCCTGTACGCTCTATTGTGATCCCTGTCAGAGTGGTTGGTGGTGGTAGCCAGGCACTGTCTAGTTCTTCTAGGCTCAGGCTGGTGGAGGCAGTGATTCATGTGGTCCATTAGTCTTTTGGACTGATATTTTCCTTGTGTCTTTGGTTTTCTTCATTCTACATTGTTCCGGACGGGATTGAACCAATAGATGTATCTTAGATGGCTGCTCGCAAGCTTTTAAGACTCAAGACACTGCTTACCAAAGTAGGATTTAGAACATTTTCTTTACAAACTATGTTATGCCAATTGACCTAGATGTCCCCGAGACAATGGTCCCCACCCTCAGTCCCAGTAACTCAGTCCTTCAAAGTTTTTGGATGTGTCTAGGAAGCTTCTATGACTTTGCCTTGATCAAGTTGTGCTGACTTCCCCTATATTTTGAGATGTCTTTCCCTTTACCAAAGTTACCATTTATCTACTATCTAGGTAATGATTTCTGCTCCCCACCCCTCTGCTTCCTCATAACCATAAAAGATTGTTTTTTTTCCTGTGTGTAAACCTTTTCTTGTTTTTTTGTAATAATGGTCTCATACAATACTTGTCCTTTTGTGATTGACTTATTTCACTCAGCATTAATGCCCTCCAGATTCATCCATACTGTGAGATGTTTCACAGATTCATCATTGTTCTTTATTGTTGTGTAGTGTTCCATTGTGGGTATGTACCATAATTTGTTTATCCATTCATCTGTTGATGGATATTTACGTTTTTTCCATCTTTTTGCTATTGTAAATAGTTCTGCAATGAACATGGGTGTGCATATGTCTATTTGTGTGAGGACTCTTATTTCTCTAGGATATGTTCCTAATAGTGGGATTGCTGGATTGTGTGGTATATCTATTTCTAGCTTTTTAAGGAGGCACCATATCGTCTTCCATAGTGGTTGTACCATTTTACACTTGCACCAGCAGTGCATAAGACTTCCAATCTCCCCACAACCTCTCCAACATTTGTTATTTTCTTTTTTATTATTATTATTGTATTTCAGGTGAAGGCTTACAGAACAAATAGTTCCTCATTAAACAGTAGTGCACATATTGTTTTATGACATTGGCCAACAACCCCACAACATGTCAACCCTTTCCCTTCTCGACCTTTTTTTCTTTTTTCTTTTTTTTAGTGAAAATATACATAGCCAAAGATACACCATTTCAAAAATTTCTACATGCACAGTTCAGTGACATCAACTACGCTCTTCCAATTGTGCTGCTATTATCACTTTAGATGAAGGCTTACAGAACAAAATAGTTTCTCATTTAACAGTTAGTACATATGTTGCCCTATCACAATGGTTAACAACCTCACAACACATCAACACTACCCTTACTCAACCTTGGGTTCCCTATCACCAGCTTTCCTGTCCCCTTCTGCCTTCTGGCTGCCCTTGTCCCTGGACTGCTGTGCCTTATTAGTCCCATTTGGTTTTATGGGGCTGTCCACTCCCCAGGTGAATGGTGAACCTCGGAAATGACTTCACCACTGAGCTAAAAGGGTATCTGGGGGCCATACTCTCGGGGTTTCTCCAGTCTCCTTTAGGCCAGTAAATCTGGTCTTTTTTTTGTGAGTTAGAATTTTGTTCTACATCCTTCTCCAGCTCTGTCCAGAGCCCTCTGCTGTGATCCTGGACAGAGCAGTCAGTGGTGGTAGCCGGCCACCATCTAGCTGTACTGGACTCCGTCTGGTCGAGGCACAAGCTTTTAAGACCCCAGACACTACTCACCAAGGTAGAATGTAGAACATTGTCTTTATAAACTGTGTTATGCCAATTGAGAGATGTTCTCCGAGACCATGGTCCCCACAGCCCTCCACCCAGCAATTCAGTCCCTCAGGGAGTTTGGCTATGTCTATGGAGCTTCCATGACCTTTCCTTGTACAAGTTGTGCTGGTTTCCCCTGTATTGTGTACTGTCTCACCCTTCACCCAAGATACCACTTATCTATTGCCTATTTAGTATTCCCCCCCCCACCCCTCCCATCCCTGGTAACCAACAAAGATTGTTACATTTTGTGTGTGAACTTTTTCATGCGGTTTTCTGTTTTTTTGATTAGTGCCAGTAATGTCTGAGTGAGATGGTATCTCATTGTAGTTTTGATTTGCATTTCTCTAATGGCTAGTGATCGCGATCATTTCCACGTGTATCTGTTAGCTAACTGAATGTCTTCTTTGATGAAGTTTCTGTTCATATCCTTTGCCCATTTTTAATTGGATCATTTGTCTTTTGTTGTTGAGCTGCTGAAATGTTCTATAGATTTTAGAGATTAGACCCTTGTTGGATATGTTGTAGCCAAAAAATTTTTCCCAGTCTGTAGGTTCTCTTTTTACTCTTCTGGTAAAGTCTTTTGATAAGCATAAATGTTTAATCCTTAGGAGCTCCCAATTATCTAGTTTATCTTCTGGTGTTTGTGCATTGTTAGTTATGGTTTGTATTCTACTTATGCCATGTATTAGCGCCCCTAGCGTTGTCCCTATTTTTTCTTCCATGACCTTATTGTTTTAGGTTTTATATTTAGGTCTTTGGTCTATTTTGAGTTAGTTTTTGTGTATGGTGTGAGGTGGGGTCCTGTATCATTTTTTTACAGATGGATATCCAGTTTTGCCAGCACCATTTGTTAAAAGGACTATCTTTTCCCCATGTAACGGAGTTTGGCCTTTGTCAAAGATCAGCTGACCATAGGTGGATGGATTTACATCTGTGTTCTCGATTCTGTTCCATTGGTCTATGTGTCTGTCGTTGTACCACATTGTTTTGACTACCATGGCTGCATAGTAGGTTCTGAGATTAGGTAGTGTGAGGTCTCCTACTTTGTTTCTTTTTTTCAATAATACTTTGCTTATTCAGGGCCTATTTCCCTTCCACATAAACTTGGTGATTAGCTTTTCCATCTCATTAAATAATTCTGCCAGTATTTGGGTTGGTATTGCATTATCTCTGTAGATCCCTTTGGGTAGAATCGACATTTTCACAGTGATGAGTCTTCCTATCCATGTGCATGATATGTTTTTTCCATTTATGTAGGTCTTTTTTGGTTTCTTGCAATAGTGTTTTGTAGTTTTCTTTCTATAGGTCTTTTACAGTCCTGGTTAGATTTATTCCTAAGTATCTTTTATCTTTTTAGGGGCTATTATAAATAGTATTGTTTTCCTGATTTCCTTTTCAAAGTTCTCTTTGTTGGTGTATAGGATTTCAACTGATTTTTGTATTTCATCTTGTATCCTGCTACTCTGCTGAATCTTTCTATTGGTTCCAGTAGTTTTCTTGTGGAATCTTTGGAGTTCTCTATGTACAGTATCATATCATCCTCGAATAGGGATAGTTTTACTTCTTCATTACCGATTTGGATGCCCTGTATTTCTTTTTCTTGCCTTATTGTTCTAGCTAGGACTTCCAGCACAATGTTAAATAGGAGTGGTGATAAAGGGCATCCTTGTCTCATTCTGTTCTCGGGGGAATGTTTTCAGCCTCACTCCATTGAGAATGATGTTGGCTGTTGGTTTTGTATAGATGCTCTTTATTATGTTGAGGAGTTTCCCTTCTATTCCTATTTTATGGAGAGTTTTTATCATGTTGGTTGGACTTTATCAAATGCCTTTTCTGCATCAATTGAGATGATTGTGTGATTCTTTTCTTTTGTTTTATTTATATGGTGGATTACATTGATTGATTTTCTAATGTTGAGCCATCCTTGCATACCTGGTATGAATCCCACTTGGTCGTGGTGTTTTATTTTTTTCATATGATGCTGAATTCTTTTTAAAAAAATGTTTAATGTATTTTAGATGAAGGTTTACAGAGCAAATTAGTTTATCATTAAACAGTTAATACACATGTTGTTTTGTGACATTGGTTACCAACCCCATGACATGTTATGATGCTGAATTCTATTGGCTAGAATTTGTAGAAAATTTTTGCATCTATATTGATGAGAGTTATTGGTCTGTAATTTTCTTTTTTTGTGGTGTCTTTGCCTGGGTTATGCTGCTCTCACAGGGATCACAATAGAGGGTCCCAGACAGAGCTGGAGAAAAATGTAGAACAAAATTCTAACTTACAAAAAAAGACGAGACTTACTGGTCTGACAGAGACTGGAGAAACCCCGAGAGTAGGGCCCCGGACACCATTTTAACTCAGTACCGAAGTCACTCCTGAGGTTCATCCTTCAGCCAAAGATTAGACAGGCCTATAAAACAAACAGTAATACACGTAGCTCAACCGTGTGTGTGTATATGAGACTAAATTGGCACACCAGCCAGGGGCAAGGATGAGAAAGCAGGAGGGGACAGGAAAACTGGATGAATGGAAATGGGGAACCCAAGGTCAAGAAGGGGAGAGTGTTGACACTTTGCGGGGTTGGCAACCAGTGTCACAAAACAGTATGTGTATTAACTGGTTAATGAGAAACTAGTTTGCTCTGTAAACCTTCACCTAAAGCACAATAAAAAAAAATGGTGCCGAGAACTGGGACAGGAGGTGAAGAAAGGATAGGGCACAAAAATACTGGAATAGAGGGAGTTAGCATAAGAATCAGAAACCCTGGTGGTGTAGTAGTTAAGAGTTTGACTGCTAACCAAAAGGTCAGCAGTTCAAATCCATCAGGCGCTCCTTGGAAACCCTATGGGGCAGTTCTACTCTGTCCTTTAGCATGAAAATGGTAGAGAAAGGCAGCAGAGGGAAAGCGCCGTGGGGAGGAAAGAGAAGAGGCAGGAACAGCATCTAAAGGAGAAGTTGTCTGGGCTTGTGGGCAGTACTGCATATTTCCAACTTATTTCCCTGGGATGGGAGGAGGGTCTCCTGCATGGTATGGGGGACAGTGATGGGAATTGAATCTGTGGTTGGCCACAAGCATTTGGTCCTCCCTAACAATTTTCCTGCCCCTGGACTCCAAGACCCTCCTTCCCTTAGCTGGGGGTTGGGGAGGCATTGATAAAAGGATGGGAAGGGAGGTTGAACAGAGCCAGGTCCCTGTCCAGGAGGCAGGAGCAGCCGCCACAGTAGGAGGGAGCAGCAAGCCAACAGCTGACTGAGACAAGGCCTGGGTTATTTTTCTTCCACTTTGTTGGCATGTGGGTGGATTTTTCTCCTTTTTCTTCTCTCCTGCTCTCTGCTGTTTCCACAGAGATGTGGGAGTTTGCAAATTTGTCTCAGTGGAGGGGAGAGGCAAGAGCTAGCTGTTTTGGGGGTCCTTGTCAGGGGCCAGGGGAACAGAGAAGGACACTGCAGTTCTGTCAGCAAGAAAACTAGGGCCCATTCCCTGACAGTGGGGAGGGGAAGGCTGTCACTCTCTCTCCTTTCCTGTTGGGATTGCTGGAATGCCTTCTCACCTCTCCTAATCGCTTGGCTCTCAAATCCAATCCACCTGGTGATTACAGGAGCCTCTGTCTGTTTCTTTCCTTGCTCTGCAATGCCAAATGTCCTTTTTTCAGGGCCTTGGACAAACTATGAGCACCCCTGAAACTCTTCTAACCAGAGGCTGCTCCTCTCTCCAGTCTCTCTGGGGACCTAGATAAACTGACTGAGTAGGTGAGGGCATGCCAGGCAGGGACAAAGAGCACAAGGCTGTGGGTCTGGATCCATAGATTCAGATCCTGGTTCTGCCATTAATTTGTAATGTGATGTTGAGCAAGAAAGTTACTTCCCTTCTCTTGGGCTTTGTCTCCTCATTGGTAAAATGGGCTGAATGTTTAAAGCTCTACAGATTTGCGGAGCCTGAATCCTGATTCCTTTCCTTGGGGAGGCACGGCAGTTAAGAGCTACGGCTGCTAACCAAAGGTCGGCAGTTCGAATCCACCAGCCACTCCTTGGAAACCTCATGGGGCATTTCTACTCTGTCCTATAGGGTTACTATGAGTCGGAATCAACTCTACAGCAGCGGGTTTGGTTTTTGGTTTTAATGAGATCATGTGTATGCAGAGTGCATTGAACAGCATCAAAAGTTAGGATTATGTCTTAGTCATCTAGTGCTGCCATAATAGAAATACCACAAGTGGATGGCTTTAACAAATAGAAATTTATTTCTTCACAGTAAAGTAGGCTACAAGTCCAAATTCAGGATGTCAGCTCCAGGGGAAGACTTTCTCTCTCTGTCGGCCTTCTCATCAATCTTCTCCCAGACTAGGAGCTTCTCTGTACAGGGACCGCAGGTCCAAAGGACACGCTCTGCTCCCGGCACTGCTTTCTTGGTAGTATGAGGTCCCCAACTCTCTGCTTGCTTCCGTTTCCTTTTATCTCTTTAACGTAAAATTACAATCTCAAAATGGAGGACAACCGCACAATACTGGGAAACATGGCCTAGCCAAATTGATACACACCTTTTTTGGGGGACATAATTCAATCCATGACAGATGACCAACCATTCCAATTTGCATGGGACTCAGGGGTTTCTCAGGATGCAGGCATTTCAGTGCTAAAATCGGGCCAGTCCCGGGACTACTGGGACAGTTGGTCACCCTAGCAAGGACCACATCCACTAGTTGTTATTATCATTAGCATCATCAGCATCATCATTATTATTACCACTAGAGGGCAGCACTCTCTTATGTCTGG